>NC_064848.1:100444649-100577470 GCF_024139225.1 Suncus etruscus
TCTTTGTTTTTGAGAATTATATTTAGAAATTATATCTGATATTGAGGTGAAACTATCTCGGTGGATAGTTTGTAACTCACACATTAACATTTGTATTTCTATTTTTACATATATTAAAAGCATCAGTTCATGTTGATGCCTCTGATTCAAATCCACCACTACCACTATGGGGTGTATCTGGTTATCTTTTTCCACTTCTTTTGTTTGTTCATTTGTTTTTTGGGAGGGTCACAATCTGTAGTGCTCACGGGTTGCTCCTGGCTCTATGCTTAGAAATTGCTCCTGCAGGCTCAGGTGACTATCTGAGATTCCGGGATTCGAACCACCATCCTTCTGTATGCAAGGCACATGCCCTACCTCCATGCTATTTCTCTGGCCCTATTTTTCCACTTCTTTTACTGCAGAGAAACATTGTGTTTTCTCCCATGCAGATGCATTAAATCAGTGGGCTCCATTTTCCATAACCCGTCCTCTTTCTAAAAGCTAATCACTCTCTTAGTTAATGGTTTATCACTGAATTATACACGAAAGTAAATGAAATAATAAATAAATGTTTTGAAGTATTTTTTGCTTAAGACACTTTCTTTTAAAAATAGAAGTTTTATTTCAGAATAGTTTTATGTTTACAGAAAGATTACAAAGAGAGTTTATAGTTCTAGCATTACCCCTCACATACATTTTATCTCTTTTCAAGATATTATATTAGTATGTTACATTTATCATAATTAATGTTTTAGTATATGGAAATTTTGATAAAATATATTGCATACTATATTAAGATTTATGGTAAATTAAAAAAGTATAGAATTGTTAAATTAGAAAAACATTGTCATAATAGAAATTCCCTTGGAGTTCATTCTTATTTATAGACCTTTTTCATGAGTTTTTGATGTAGCAACTTGGTCCATCATGGTTTTTTAATTGGACAGGCGTTCGTACTATGACATCAGTATGAAATGCCTGGCATAGTACCTGGGTCACTTTATTTATTAGGCAGCAGGTGATCTGTGTTAGGAAACTATAGATTATCTAGTGAACTGAATAAACAAGTTTGAGACCATGAAATAACTCTCAGAAACTGTTAAATTAAATATTAAAATAAAAATTAATAATTTATTAAATATCTATGACGTGCATTATATCAACTTTATGAATTGTTGAATTTAGCATTCAAAAAGTGTTATTGTATTAGAAAATGGTGTATATCTTAGATTCCTTTACTAAATTATTGCTTAGAAATTATAACTTAACCTAATGAATAACATAGCAAATCGTTTTTAAAAGAAAGTAACAATAGCTACTCTGTCTAATATTTTTGGTCAAAAATATTTCATATGGGGTGGAAGTGAAATTCTCTTATTGTAATAATGATAGAAATTTTCTTCATAGAATATAAGTGAATTGCAATTGTGGCTTATGTTTGTTTCTGAACAATATTTTGTTTAAAAAATATTAATAAAATAGGAAATGTGCTCTTTGGAAAAAATCAACAGACAATTCTAATTTTATTCTCTATGAAGAAATTTTGCAGTGAATTATATATAGTGAAAAGAAATTTTACTCTGAATCATTCACTAACATTTTTCTCTGTTTAATATCTTTGCCCTTAAATATCAGGTCTCTATGTTTTGTATGACTTTAACATTCTACAACATTTTCTGTAAAACGTGGATATCATTGTACCTATGATCCATCTGGGGTCTCAAACTCGCCACCCGCGGGAAATTTGCAGCCCTCCGTACAACATTTTGTGGCCCTGCCCTAGAGGAATCTTTTTTATTTTGTTTTGTTTTAGTTGTTTGGGTCACACACTCAATGTTCAAGGCTTACTACTGACTTTGCACTCAAGGATCACCCCGACTTTGCCTCCTGCGGCCCCCAGATAAATTGAGTTTGAGACTCCTGATTCTATATTGAAGTATTGCTAATTAAGTCATTGAGGTGAGTTGTTTGCAACCACTAGTCTGATGGTGTAGAATTGTTGAAAAATCACTGGTCTGTTGTTTTGGCTATGGTTGCTGGTATATAGATTAGTATGAAAGACAGATATTGCTATGTATAGGACAGACTTAGACAGGTTGAAGAAAACATATTTAGGTCCAACAAAATTTTCAATGAATTACAGGCTATGATTCATATCATTGTTACCAATATGTTCTTTATATAGACAAATGTCAGAAACAAGGTTTACACAATTTGGATATTTTGGATCTACAAGTAGTTTTTATTGTTAATATTTTCCCCATTTTAATTTATGTACTATAGTTTACAATACTCTTAACAATAGTTTTAGGAATATATAATTCAACCACCAGAGTGCCCACTTCCCTGTTCCAATATCCCAGTACTGCTCCTATCATCTCCCTCTACCCCAAGTCTGCTCAATTCTATAGACTGAATCTCTAGCTCTGCTGCCTTTGATCCTTTTTGTCTTTATATCAAACATATGAGAAAGTTATATCTTTTACCTTCCTAATTTTATTCAACATTATACATTTTTCTAAATAAATATGAAAGAAAATTGCATGATTTTAACTTCTCTTAAAATTGAGTAGTATCCCATTATGGATATATAATTTAATTTCTTTATTAAATCATATATTGTTGTGTATTTGAGTTGTTCATAGGTCTTAGTTATTATGAGTAGAGATACAGTGAACATAGGGCACAAATATACTTTTAAAGTAGTGTTTTGCGGGGCCGGGCGGTGGCGCAAGAGGTAAGGTGCCTGCCTTACCTGCGCTAGCCTTGGACAGGACCGCGGTTCGATCCCCTGGCGTCCCATATGGTCCCCCAAGCCAGGAGCGACTTCTGAGCACATAGCCAGGAGTAACCCCTGAGCGTCACAGGGTGTGGCCCAAAAAAAAAACCAAAAAAAAACCAAAAAAAAAAACCAAAAAAAAAAAAAATAATAAAGTAGTGTTTTGGGATATATAAGGTAGATGTCAACAAGTGAAATTTCTGAGTTGTTTGAAATTATAATAATAATAATAATATAATAATAATTAAATATTGAAAAGCTTTCATGGGGCTGGAGAGATAGCATGGAGGTAGAGAGTTTGCCTTGCATGCAGGAGGATGGTGGTTCGAATCCTGGCATCCCTTATGGTCCCCTGAGCCTGTCAGGAGTGATTTCTCGGCTTAGAGCCAGGAGTAACCCTTGAGCACTGCCGGGTAAGACACAATAACCAAAAAAAAAAAAAAGAAAGGAAGAAAGGAAGAAAAGAAAGAAAGAAAAAGAAAGAAAGAAAGAAAGAAAGAAAGAAAGAAAGAAAGAAAGAAAGAAGAGAGAGAAAGAAAGAAAGAAAGAAAGAAAGAAAGAAAGAAGAAAGAAAGAAAGAAAGAAAGAAAGAAAGAAAGAAAGAAAGAAAGAAAGAAAGAGAAAGAAAGAAAGAAAGAAAGAAAGAAGAAAAGCTTTCATGATGTTTTACAAAGAGGCTAAACTAGTTGATAGCCTCAAAAACAGTGGATGAGCTTATTCCACTCTATCACCACAGTGTCCATGCCAGCACCAATGATTTTTGTTCTGTTTGTTTTTGCTTAGGGCCAGATCTGACATTTATGCTCAGGGGTCAGTCTTGGCAGTGCTTGAGGAATGATAAGGTGCTGGGATCAAACCTGAATCAATTGTATTCAATGTGAATGCCTTACATACTGTACTATCTCTCTAGTCCAGGGAATATGTCTGATCTTGGAGTAGGCTTTAAATGTCAGTAGGTTCCTGTATCTTTTGTTTTGTTCTTTTTTATGTTTGCCATGCCTACAAGTGTGATATTATATCTCACTGTAGCTTTGATTTTAATTTCCCTGATAATTGATGAGGGAAACATTTTGTATACACATGCAAAAAATGTTTTAATACTACATGTTTCAATATTGATATTTATAAAATCCATTTATATATAAACAATAGTAGGAGATACTGGTTTGGCTGTATTCTCTTTAGAATCCATTGTGATAATACTATGAAAGTGTATTACCACTTTATGTTTCTCCTTGATTTATTCTTAGTTCTAAAGAATAGTGTGATCATTGAGGAATGTTACCTGCTACTTCTTATTAGGGCCTTTAAAATTCTGTGCTCTGTAGTACAAGATACAGTCTCTTTTAGAAGGTTCTTTCTTTCAGATATATCTGATACACAAACTTGCATTGAATAATGCTTTCTCATAAGTCCTAAAAAATTTATGAAGATTAAAAAAATCTATTAAAAATTCCCCATAACAACTTAATGAAGAACTTCAGTTTCTGTGTAGAAATTAATTAAAAAATCTATAATTTTAAATGTACTGTTTCCCAATAACTTTAGGAAAGTTGTTCTGAAAAGTAGAAAAAATGATTCTCCCACTTAATTGATATTCTAGCATTTATTAAAGATTCCTCAAAATGCTTGACCCATATATACTGATAAGGTCAAGAAATTAATCCAGTTTTTTTTTTTTAGAAAATATAGCTTATCCTATTCAGCTTTTAAAAAAAATACTACTACTAGAGCATATTAAACCTTCAGCTATGGTATTAACAATTTTGTTGGTAAAAACAAAATTTTCACAAATATAACTGCTAATGAAATCTCTTACCTTCTTTTTCCATTTTGTTCTCTATTTTTTAATAAATTTGTCTTCTGTTATCCTGAAACAAATGTATTATGATCAGTTATGTCAACTATGTGATACATTATCTTTAAATACATTTATAAAATTAAAAATAAACTACTGGAAACCCTTGATATTTTAAAATACAATATCTGAACTCAGTGTTAAGTTATATTGAAAGCTTAATCAAGTTTCCATGTTTGGTTCTCTGTAAGGACAAGTTCATAAAAGATATTTTTTGCCAATTCTTTTATTATCACAATCAAGCAATAAGTCAAGTGAGATAAACTTTTATTTAAATAAAAATAATAGCTTAACAAATATAATGGAAGGTGCTAGAGAGAAAATATAATGGTTAGGTTATTTGCTTTGCATGCAGCTGACCAGTATACTGATACCAGTATCCCATTTGATCTTCACATACCATCAGGAGTAATTCCTGACTGCAGAGACAGAAGTACCCTCTAAACATTTTTAGGTGGGTGGCCCTCCCAAAATAAACTCTCATGGTGGCATGGATAAAATTTATTATAGAGTACTTACCTAGTATGTGAATACCTGGGTTTGATGAGCCCTAGTACTATAAATAAACAAACAAACAAGCAAAAACATGTGTGTAGATGTAGATTTACAATTGCTTATAAAATAAGTAGAGTCTGTACTTCATCATATAATGCGTTCTTTACATGTTTGAGAAATAAAGTACAAGAACAATAGCAAATTGGCTTTTAAGATGTCATAAGTCTTATGGTCTATTTCCAAAATTTTTCAATATTAATGTATTGTTAAGTACTCTCCCTGCTGACCATCTAGGGTATAGGCAAACCATTCGGTGGGTGTGAATCTTTATAGATACAAGGCGAAACAATTACAGAATGGAATTTTTCCATCTCCCTTCTAGAAACCATAGAGTTCAAGCTATAGGCTTCCATCTTTTGTTGAACTGGTGCATGTCAGGTCCCTTACACAGGGCCTTGATATGGGCAGCTTTGATTACTTAAGTCCTCTAGCTTTTCTGCCCATGACACTGTCAAGTAAGGTGAAGAAAAGGAAGTGGGGCAAATACTCAGGTGGCATAAGGATAAGGAGACTTCTTGGGGCCTCCCACAGTAGCAAGACAATTGCCTTCTCTTTATGTCATTACTCTAACAGGCTGGAATTGAGTTAATAGAGCAGAAAGAAAGGTTTAGAGGGAAAGAGATTAGTCTTGAATGGTGATAATACATGAACTAGTAATTTGAATTGCCCTATCATTCTAGAAATCTGAATAGGGTTCCTCTACATGGAGGAGAGAAGGAGGATAGACAAGATCTTGGCGATACTGTGATTAACATGCCAAGAAAGTATTTTGATATATTAACTGGTACTTTTACAAATAATAGTGTATAAATGTTACTGCCACATCATGAAAGCTATTCTCTTTTTTTCTTCCTCATAGCCCTATCACTTTTTCTGACTCACTCTTAAAAAATTGTGTGAAAATTCATGGACATACAGCCTCTAAAAACTTGTTTAGAGCATTGATTTATAATACACATAGTTACTATGTAAATGTCATAGTTCCCCTTTGGATATGAGTTTACAAATAAATGACAATAAGAAAAATTCCCTGTCAAAGTCACATCTTCAAGTCCTGCTCCAATAGGCAGTAGGTATTTCTAAGTACTTATTTTCTAAGAAGGCAGTTTATATTTGTTATATTTCTCAAATTAAAAATATTTAAACAAATTGTAGGATTAAAAATAATCTGTACACAATTCTATCCATTATGAGTTGATTTACTTTAAAAATTTTAGTGGTTTCTTGTATAAATAGCACTATAGAAAAAAGAAAATAAAGTATTTCTATAGTTGATGCTAAAACTCCAAATCCAATCACTGTTTCTCTGAATTTATTTTTATCTCAAAATATTAAACTTTAATCATATACTTTAATAAAATTAATCATGAATTTGCAGAAGTTATAAAATGATGTCCTCCTAAGCAATACTACAGATAATTCTGAATAATAATCTGAATATTAAACAGTATTCCTATGAAATTTTTCTATGTAATTATTATTATTATTATTTTTATTTTTGGGTCACACCTAATGGAGCTCAGGGGTTACTTCTGGCTGTGTGCTCAGAAATCGCTCCTGGCAGGTACAGGAAACCATATGGGATACCAGGATTTGAACCTCTATTCATCTAGGATTGGCTGCTTGCAAGGCAAATGCCCTACTGCTGTGCTATTTTAATATGTAATTGTTTTGTTTGTTTGGAGGCCACAACCAGCAACACTAGGTGCAATTCCTGGCTCTGCAATTAGGGATTACAATGGAAAGTGCTTAGGGAACCATAGGAGTTGCTGGGGATTAAACCTATGTGGGCCTCATGCAAGTAAAGCATCTCACCCATTGTACTGTTCTCTGACCTATGCTATATAATTTTATTTGTGACCAATAATGCTATATTTTCTTTAAAAATCAAAGAGAAGCTTGCTTTTTAAACCTATTTTCTCTCCTGAGCATGTATCATTCTTGCTTGTCTCTGTCTCTTTTCTTGACTATTTCTGACTTCCCTAGCAAATCCTTTATTCTCTCTCAAACATGTACTTGTCTCCAACTCTTTATTATTAAGTTTCATTTAAAAATGATCTTTCTTCACCAAAAATAAATGTAAATTACAGTATCTATGATAAAACATTTATATTATTCCTATTTGGGAAACTGAGTTAATGTATTTTATATAATTTAATTTCACATATATTTATTTATATAATATAGAAGGATATAGTTGCAGAATTTGTATAATAATTCTACTACTGATAAAAATATACCATAATCTATTTCTTTCTGTTTTTTCCAGAGTTCTTTATATTAAGAAAAAAATTTTAGGGCTGGATTGGTGGCACATGTGGTATGGCTTTTGCCTTACATGTGCTATCCTAGGAAGGACTGCAGTTCAATCCTCAGCATCCCATATGGTCTTCCAAGCCAGGAGTGATTTCTGAGCACATAGCCAGGAGTAACCCTTAGTATAACTGGGTGTGGCCCAAAAACAAAACAAAACAAATCAAAAGAGAAAGAAAAGAAAAATAAAATAAAAGAAATTTTAAATTGCCATTTACTTTTTTAAATAAATGTAATATTTAATGGAGAATAACCATTGACTTTTTAAAAGATTTTTATTCTATTGTAATGCAATAATTGAAAAATCTATTTTATTACAGTGCTGTAAGTTTGGTGATGAGAAATCATAAATGACATCAGGCTGTTTCACTATGAGTGTGTTGGGTTGCAAGAGCAATAGCACAGCGAAAAGGGTGTTTGCCTTGCATGCAGCTGACTCGAGCTGGATTCCCAGGATCCCATATGAATGGAGCCTATCAGGTGTAATTTCTGAATACAAATAAAGGAGTAACTCCTGAGTGCTTCCAGGTGTGGTCCAAAACAAAAAAAATTATGTGTAGGGCCAAATATATGTACATAATAATATTATATTTATTCATTTTATTTTGTCAGAGTAATTTATAACCAAAGTTCTCATGGGAATATAACTGTAAATAAGAACTATTTTATTAGTGTAAGTTGAGGCTTTTCAATGGTTTTCATTTTGTAAAATTTTATCAACAAATAATAAATACAAATTTTATTAAAAAACAAAATAATACAAAACAGGAAACATTGATTAAATAAGCTTATGGGAGTTATGTACAATCAATCCCAATTTGTTTTTCTACTCATTTTCTCTGCTTTAAGTTCATTAATATCTTTGCACCTCTGCTTATGTTTATTACTAAATACAGTCTAAAGTCCAGCTGGTGCTTGAAAGGGAAGACTATCTTAATATGTTTAATTACTTCTTTTAGCCAGGGATAATATGTGCAAAAAATAGTAGCTTTAACATAAAGGCAACTTAACATAGTTCTGTTTATTCTGATGTTTATCTTGCATTGTAAAATTGATCCTTATAATCAATACTGTATAGAAAAAAAGAGCTAATCTTGCATAGAAGTAGGGTGGAAAAGATCAAGTTATATGAGTCTTGACAGGTAGAACCTTGTGAAGTGACATGAAGTCCAAGAATAGTTCTGTTCATGTCCCCTTGTAGATACAAATCAAATAAGGAAACATCTTTTCTTCTTCTTCTTCTTCTTCTTCTTCTTCTTCTTCTTCTTCTTCTTTTCTTCTTCTTCTCTTCTTCTTCTTCTTCTTCTCTTCTTCTTCTTCTTCTTCTCTTCTTCTTCTTTCTTCTTCTTCTTTTTTTTTTTTTTTTTGGTTTTTCGGTCACACTCCGTGGCACTCAGGGTCCTGGCTCTGTGCTCAGAAGTCACTCCTAGCAGTCTCTGGGGACCATATGGGATTTCAGGATTCAAACGAGGGTCCATTCTGTGTTGTCCACTTGCAAGGCAAACATCTTTTCTTATGTTTATTATCTTGTGTGATCGAGTCAGATCTAGCATCATTTAATATAGCATTTCCTTCCTTAATAGAAAGAATTGTGTGAAAGATCACAAATCATGTTGTTATAATGTGTCTACTTAAGTAAACATTTCATTAAAAACACTGTTTTCAGGAGTGGTACACCAAAGTGTACAAAATGCTTAAAAGAAACCTCTCAAAACCCCTTTTCATTATTGCAAAATAAAAAAACAATTGCAATGGGTAAGACAATGAAATCTGGAGTTCAGCTATGCTGGCCTATTTGACAATTAATTATCCTCTGAATTCAGTGAACTTCAAGGGCCAACATTAAAGTTTCTAAAACTGAAATGTCAGCATTGCTACTATTAGAAATCAAGCAGGGAACATCAAACTATGAACAAAACCTGAATGGTAGACAGGAAGGAAATAGGTTGGGAGGATCATCTGGCGGCTGGTGCAGTGAGATGCATACATTGGACCAATTTCAGACACAACGTTTGTGACAAAGTAGAAGATGGCATGATAATAGGACCTAATCACTTACTATTGGTGGGACACTAGGAGAGCTTTTATTTTTTTTTTCCTGATTGATTAGAGATAATGATGAGAAGATAGGTTTGCAAGGAAGAAAGTACCAGTAGAGGCATAGATTCTGAGGGCATTAATAAGAACGTCAGATTAATATATTTCAACCCAGCAAAGCTCAGCAGCTTTAGTGGTTGGAAGGGACGGGAGAGTAAGGCAGCCACACCTGAGAGATTGTTACGCAGTCTCTGACTCTGGTTTATTTTATGCAGTGTAATCTCCTTGATAAACGACCTTTTTCTCTGAGTTTGAAGTGACAAAGTGGAAAGGTTGGATATATGGTACATGAAGGCTGCTAATTAAGCAGATGTATGAACTTAACCTTATTTCGCACCTTCAAATTAATATTGTTTAAACAGCACTCCTCGACCTGTTCTTGACCCTTCCTTGCTTTATTTTTCATCTGCTTCTTTGCAAGCTTTCTTCGTGTTTCTTTTGAATTTTAATTGACCTTCTGTGTAATAGTCAAATAATTTTATGAATGAACATTAGGAAAAGTGACTAGTGGATTATAATAGCTCTTAATGGTGAAGCTCTTTATGGTGAAGGAGATTTATCATACATAGCTGTATCTTGAATGGAAATACAGTGGTCATTGTTTAAGCAAAGGCCCTAGAAATCTCAAAAGTAGCAAATACAGAGATTTTCTCACCTTGTTTTATTTAACCTAATTTTGTGTCAAAAAAGCAGACTCAGACTGGTAGATGGAAAATTTGATTCTGGAGTTTAACTGAGGGTCGGGTTGCAGAGCTGACAGTACTTCATCATTGTGAAAAATCTCAGCATGTGAGAAGAGTTAGAGGTCCTTCTGGTGATGAGAGCTCCAAATCTTATATAATAGGCTATCTAAGTTAATTTCAAGCAATAAATTGAGGAATTGGACAAGAGTCTGGGCACCTGGTTTATGGAGCGCCGTGTGTATTAATGAGATACTTAGGGATTACAGAAATTTTTCAGATTACAGCCTAGGCTTCTTGGCTGTTATGTTAGTTGTGATTTATTCAGACATGCAAGGAGTGCCATATCTACTGTACTATATTTCTGGTCCCTCACTATTAACTACAAATAAACCATTTTCCCTCTCTGGGCTCACTTATCTATATCTTTTATATTACAAGAAATTTAGTCTATACAAAATTCTTACAAATGGATGTACCACTATTAGGGAATATTTTAATATTTTTTCCATTTAAGGAAGTTATAAGTTTAAAGAAGCATTGGCTAATTTTATTTCTGTAAAGGGGATTTTAAGTCTTGAAACCTCAGATCTATGCAATGATAACTTCTCCTTTAAGTCTTCCTATGCCTCTTCTCCCATTTATCTATAAGCTTCTTTTGTTTGGGGCCATATCCATTGGATCTCAGGAATTATAATTTACAGGACTTGGTGGACCATGTGGCCTTCTGAGGATCCAACCTGGGCCTGTATAAAAGGGGAGAGTACCTTACCAGCTTTACTATCTATACAGCCCACTTTTCTCACTTCTGTTGACTCATTTTATTTCTCTGATCTACACTTATCTGCTTCATTTTTGCCTAAAATAGATCAAAATAGGATGCAGAAAAATTCATTTAATTATCTCTTTTGAGAGTATTTGTTTTTGAATTGAAAAGTGAAATAATTTTAGAGCAGGTCAACTTATTTTAACAAGATAATCAGATTTCTCAGGACATAGTTGATTTGATTTCTGCAAGGCTTAATGATCTTAAAGGAAGCATAAATGAAGTATCTAGATAAGGAAATTTTGGCATGAATGATACAGTATGATCAGAATACTTTGTTATCTCACTCATCAGACTTAAATGCAAGATGTTTACTACCTCTGCTTTTCTACAACTGAATTTATGTATTTGATTTCTATTTATTTATAACATTTCAAGGCCTTATAAGTAACAGAAATTGTTTTTGGGACTTGAAAACTGCATTGAAAATGTCACTTAACCTTACCAGACCTCCTTTTCTGCATCTGGAAATTGAAAAGATTAAAATAGCTAATCTCTATGGGGCCTTCAAATTCAAAAATATTATGATTTGATGTTGCTTCTCATTTATTGTACACAGTGAGAACAACAGTTTTAGCGGTCAGGCACAATAGAAAACCTAATGATAATGATTTCAACAGGGGTCTAATTAGGGCTGTTAGATATAAACTCAATTTATGCTAAGATCTTTCTTGTGAGTCTTGTTGGATGGTCGTTTTAAGGAATATTACTAAACTTGTATGAATTCCAAACATTTTTATTTTACAATGCCAGAGTTGCTGCTTTACAATAGATTCATTCTAACTTATTGTTTTAAATTTAGAGTATGAAGAATGATGTTAGGGTTTTATTTTAAAGTGGAAATGATGAATATATTTTCCTTAGAGTTACATAATTTTTGAACCAGAGGGAAGCCTAGCAAATTTATGCAGACTTCATTGTATAGGAAAAAATACTAAAAATAAGGCATTATATAAATTTATTAATTGGAATATTTTGCATGGAGAATATTCTATAAGAACATATTTGTGGATTGTCTCCATTGCTCCTGCAAGATGTCATGTAGAGAAATATGCAGCGAAAAAAATAATTTTGGTTACACTGTAAACACTTAAATGTTATATTCTATAAATAATATAACATTAGGTCTGCAAAATCCATTGCCTAAAAAAATTAGACATTATATTCAAATTATTTGAGAAACATGTTTTATAAATCTTTAAGTCTAATTTTAGCTATTAAATTTCAGAAGTCTTATGTTTCTGGTATGTTATATAAATTGTCAAGCTATTTTAAGAGCAATATCACATACAGATTTTGAAAATAAATTTATTATTATGAACTTTTGATATTTTTGCTTATAAAGTATAATTTAATAATTTTAAGCAAAATGTTGGTATACTATTTTTTAATTCTGGAGCCTGGGAGATAGCACACCTGAATTTGAATCCCTGCATCAGGTGATCCCCTGAGAATTTCTGAGGATAACCCTGGAAAACCCTGAACACTACTGGATGTGGCCTGAGAGATGGCCCCAGTGCACTGGGATGATGACTCTGCATCTCCAGCCTCACTGGATCTGAGCAGCCCTTACATTCAGCAACCCACCCAATGAGAAAACAAAACAAAACAAAACATAAAAAGTTTAGTGGGGCTCCTAGACCTCCTGAACACAATCTGGAAACTAAAATTTTAATTCTGGTCTATCATCTAATACAAATTCATCTTGAAATATCAGTATTTTAGGTTACTTGTACAAATGTATCTACTTGTGTTTGTCTATTCTTAAAGCAATCTTTTACAAAATCTAGACATTTTGTCACAATACTGATTCTCTATGATGTCCAAGCTCCCACCCTGAATTAATTTCACTTTTTCTTCTCATTCGCGTTCACAGTCTGTTAGTTCTATTAATTTTATCATCTCAGTATTTAATACTAAATGTTATCTGATTTAAATTTTCTATTGCCTGCTTTACATCCTTTCCTTCTCCAACTCTCTAATACAAGGTTGTTGCTTCTTTGACAAACCTTAATTATATATATAACTATTAATTATATAATATATTCCAATTTTTATAGAGATATGTATACAAATACATATTCACAGGTAACTAAAGATGCATATCCTGCCTTAATAAACTGTACTATAATGTGTCCTGTCATTTATGTCAGAAATTTTGGGATCATTATCCTCACTAACTATGACCGAATAATCAAGTCCTAATTATTTTACTAAAGCCTTCCTTAAATCTCTCATGCTTTTCATCTCTGTTGCCAAGTTTAGGTAAAGTTATTGACCTCTGTACTATTGTAACATCTTCCTAAAGAATTTTTTCTCAAATGTACTTTTCCAAGTAATTTTTATCATTTTAATAAACATGTAAAATATAGCTATGTAGTCAAATACAAATGTAGTATTCTTAGTCACTTAATTGATTAGCTTCTTCGTGAAAGATTTTCTGATAGGGGATTCTACAATCATGCCATATTATATGTAATTTGTTCTCCTTACTGCCCCACCAATTAAATCTATCCATCATTTTTAACTATGCTTTGAGAATAAAATAAAAGAATGAGGAAGGATGTTAATAGTTTTATTGGACTGATTAATTATACTTTCAATGTACCACATATTTTTATTGAAATTAGATACCTTCCCTTTAATCAGTGGTCATCACTGTGAAGAACAAAAAACTGAATCGATTTGTCAAAAAAAAACACTGACCAGATTTATCATTTAATTTAAATACAATAATTATTTTAGGAATCCTTCCTTAATAAGACATCCATTCTGACAGTAACGGGTCAAAAAGCTAAAAGAAGACAGTTGAAGGAATGACTAGTGTTCACTCAGTTTGGTATTAAGAAAAGAAAACAGAATTAAAATTAATTTTTACAGCTAACTAGTTAAAAATTTTGCCTTTGAGAATAAAAATAAAATCCTATAATTTCTTTTACCTTGATAAAAGTGAAGAAAATAAATTTATAGTATGTAATTGTAATGGCCTATTTGGCATTTACTCATGAGTTCCCCTAGAGGCTTTGCATAGCTTGGAAATAGTCTTTCTTCATTAAAATGTTGAAGAGCTAGGAAATGTATTGCTTTCTGGCTGGAAAGATATTACAGGAATTAAGGCATTTGTATTGTCAGTTTTTAACCCTGATTTGATCAGTAAGTTCTGCGTATGGTCTGGAGCAGCTTCATAAATGACCCCTAAGCATATACTGTGAATAAGTTCTGAATATAACAAGATGTGACCCAATAAACATAAAGCGAAAACAAAACAAAACAAAACCAAAAAAGTTGTTATATAAAATACTCTTTGAGTTTAAGATGTGTTTGTTTTATTAAAACACTGTGATTTTACAAGACTTCATAATTCAGTTGTTTCAAGCCTATAATTGTTCAACACCAATCTTGTCACTAGTGTAACCTTTCCTCCACAAATACCTCTGTTTACTTCCCACTCCTTCCTCCAGACTGCCCATTAGCAGTCACATAACAAATTTATTTCATATTGTTTGATAAAAAACACAGGAATAAAATGATCAGAAAATAGATCAATAAAATAAATTTGTAATGATTTATTACTCTTTATTTTAACTTATGTAAGTAAGTTTCAATCCTCTAATATAATATGTCTGTTCTCATTCATATAAATACATCTTCAAGTCAGATATATAAAATGTATTCTATTAAATTTTATTTTGCACTTGGATCTTATTGCAGTATTAATAATATTTTCCTTGTCTTTAATCTGCCTTTAATTTAAACATAAGTCTGTCTATAATATTTTATTCTAAATTTATGTTGTTATAACAAAGATTATAATAGTACCAAATATATTGTTAATTGTAATTTTGTTAATGAACATTGCACCTTATGTTGTTTTATTTATTTTTTTACACTTTTTTTTTTTTTTTGGTTTTTGGGCCACACCCGGTAACGCTCAGGGGTTACTCCTGGCTATGCGCTCAGAAGTTGCTCCTGGCTTGGGGGACCATATGGGACACCGGGGGATCAAACCGCGATCCGTCCAAAGCTAGCGCAGGCAAGACAGGCGCACCTTACCTTTAGCGCCACCGCCCGGCCCCTATTTTTTTACACTTTAAATACAAAATTGCAACCCATAGATTTTGGCTTGAAGATAGTAGTGCTATTTTATTAGTGACTTATAATTATGGAATATCCATGTGCCTATTGATATTATGGCACAATGCTGAAATAGATTTATTTATTTAATGAATGTGTTCTAATGGGTCTAAAAGGAAGGAAAAAAAATGCTGCATGTACTTCTGGAGAGTTTTATACAAGCTAAATCAGACTTGATTACTGAAAAAAATTATAAGACTAAAGCCTTGTGTTGTAAATGGACAGGGCATTAGAGAACTCAAATTATGTAATTAAAGTGTTTATGATGAGAAAATTAACAAAGCATTAAAGAATGGGACAGAGATGAAAATTTAGATTTTTGACAAAGTTTGTCAGATTAAGTGATGCATTACAAGAGTTTCTCTGAAGTGATATTTTGGGCAGAGGACATCAAAATCCAGTTATATTTGACCTTTAAGTACCTATGTATGATATTTCCAAAATTCTAGCAGCTATACAAATTGATTTGTTTAAAAAGTAATATGTAACTTGGTTTATTAGAGCTCTGGAAAGAAATTTTGAAAAGATATAGTGTTTTGTTCATTTAATAATCTCTCTCATGAATATATGCATTTTTTTAGTTGTGGGCCAGACTTAAGTATGATGTGATGAAGATGAGCAGGTGGCAGATGTAGGCATTTTGTATCAGGGTTTGAACCCAGGGTTTTGCACATGTATATGTGTTTCATCAATAGAGCCAAATTCTTGGATTCATAATTAAAATTTAAAATTTAAATTTAGGGGACAGATAGATAGCACAGCGATAGGGCTTTTATCTTGTGTATGGCCAACCCAGGGGAACCTGGTTCGATTCCCGGCATCTCATATGGTCCCCCAGACTGCCGGGGCAATTTTTGAGTGCAGATCCAGGAGTAACTCCGGAGAGCCGTAGGGTATGGCCCAAAAACCAATCAATCAAGTTTAAAATTTAAAAAAATTTAAAAAGGTTGTCTTAAATTTTAAAGACTTAATTTAATTTTGTTTCTTTGGGTTTTTTTTTTTTTTTTTTTTTTGGTGGGGGTGGAAGGGCCCACTCTGTAGGCTCTGTCTGAACTACTTTGGATTCAAAGAATCATATGTGTTGCCAAGAATTCAAATTTCCAAATTGGGCCAACTCTGTGCAAACAAATGCCCAACCCACTGTACTATCTCTCCAAACTCTATGTTTTTATGGTGAATTTATTCATAAATAACTATTTTATTTATTTTATTTTTTAAACTTTATTTATTTATTTATTTATTTATTTATTTATTGGATTTTGGGTAACACCCAGTGATGCTCACGGGTTACTCTTGACTCTCTGCTCTCAGAAATTACCCCTGTCAAGATAGGGGCCCATATGGGATGCTGGGAATCTAACCGGTCCCTCCCAGGTCGGCACATACAAGGCAAATGTCCCAATACTGTGCAATCTCTTCGGCCCCTATAAATAACTATTTTAAATATATTTCACATATCATATCATACACCAATTTAAAGTGATAACCAAATAGCTCAGTATATTCATGGGAGTCTGTAATCATACCATGCTAGTAACAGTTATCTTATTTTCCTCTCAAAACATTTGATCACTAGAAGTTACTCAATTTTTTCCACATTCACCAGTTGTAGTCATCTATAACTTTTATGTTACTAGAAACTTGCTACTCTATACATTTATTTTTACATATTTAATTACTAGGATATAATATTTTGAATGATAATTTGTATTCTGACTTAATACTTTAGAATTTATAGCACAGATGGAAGAAGTTGTTAAATATTAAATATTTGTACCCAAATATCTCATTCAAAGTAATGTATTCAGTTATTTTATGATGGACCAGTTAATGCTCTGAAGAAACATGTTAAGAAATTAATTATTTTGGGGACCGGAGCTGTTGCTCAGCAGAAGGGCATTTGCTTTGCATGTGACTGACCTAAGATGGACTGAGGTTAGATTCCCCTGGCGTCCCCAATCCAGGAGCGGTATCTGAGTGCATAGCCAGGAGTAACCCCTGAGCATCACCGGGTGTGGCCCAAAAACAAACAAATAAACAAACAAAAATCAGTTATTTCTTTGTTAGTGCAGAAAATCTTTTGAAATATATCACCAACTAAACTCTCTTCACATGTAGATAATAATTCTGAAACATTTATCAAAAACTAAATTAGAGTATAAAATATGATCTTAATTTAACAAAATCTTTACTCTTTGAATGGACTTAAGTTTTCGTAAGGCATTAAAAAATGTATCAGTAGTTGTACTGCAGATTGGATGGAGACAAGGGATATTTTCTAAGACCAATTTGGCACATACATCCTTTGTTGAATTCAGAGCAAGACATCATTGACAAAATAATTTAAACACCCTGCCTGGGATAAATAATTCCTTCCTTTCTCTATAAGAGGCTCACCTCTTTCTCTCAAGTAGCTCACATTCTCTCTTTAAGAAGTTTTCTTTTCCTCTCTTTTACAAAAATATCTTAGAAGAAAAAAAAAACACTTAGAGTGAAGAAAAAAACCTATATTACACCTGGTCTAACAGTTTCTTTTGCCTTTTCCCACTGAAAAAGTTAACTAGAACATTAATATAAAATATCCTGAAAAATTTAGTATATAGTCATGTACTTGAGAATTTTGACCTAAATTAGTTTGAAAATATAACAGTATAATTGATTGGTACAGTGACACTAAATTAATTTGAGTGGTCTAGTTAAAACTAAACAATTATTTAAAATTTTTGTATTTTAGTCAGATATATATATATTAATGTTTATAGATATATATTTACGTTTATGTATGAACATTTTAAATTAAAAATTTCTAAACTGTTTTATTTTTATTTGACATTTTATCTTCTATTTTTAAGAACATTTTGTTCTTTTGTTAAAACACTGTGAAATATAGAGTTAAAAAGAGAGTTGATCATAGTTGAGTTTTCTGTCATGAATGTTCCAGCACCCATCCCTTCACCATTGTTCATTTCCCACTACCAATTTTCCCATCCTCCTGTCATCCTACCCCAACCCCAGACCTCTACTATGATAAATATTTCTCTCTCTTTCTCTTTTTCTCTTTTCTACTTAACCCTCTCTTTTTTTTTAGGCACCATTGTTTGGAATAATGTTACAGTATTAGGTGGCTTTGAATGTATGTTGACATCTAAACGTTATTTTCCTTATTGGGATAACAGTAATGAAAAAAATTAAAAGTTATTCAAGAATTCCAAGCTCTGTGGCTAATATTGTGGCTCTTGTGGGTTGCTGTTTTGACAATCAGGACTTCTAGAAGTACTAGAAGGCAAGGGGTGGGTGCCCACACTCCAAAATGTCCTGGTGATATCAGTCCAAATACAGACATGCCTAGAGTTTTGGCTGGTTTGGTGTCTCCGTAGAGCTCTGTGGTTGAATGGTAAAGTTGGGTCATTGGTGAAGAAAATGTTCTGGAAGGTGGGTACAGCTGGCATATCATTTTCAGTGTGGGAACTTGACTCACTTTCTCCTTCTAAGATTGCCTTTTTAAACTACTTTGCCATTATTCCCATGAATTTTTATGGCTTGGTATACTTTTTTGTTTGTTTTTGAGAGGGCACACACACAGCAGCACACAGGAATTACTCCTGGCTCTGCACTCAGAAATCGCTCCTGATAGGCTTCAGAAACTATATAGTATGCTGGGGATTGAGCCAGATCTGTCCCAGGTCAGCTGTATGTAAGGCAAATGCCCTACCGCTGTGCTATCACTCTGGCCACATTTATTTTTTATTCATTTTTTGCTATATATTTCTTTGGAGAATAAAGTTAGTCTATGGAGCTAGAAGAATGCTATTATTAAAATTTATTTTTAATTTACTGTCCTTTGCTATATAAATATTTTTAAACTTTTTTTTTTATCTTCTTTAAATACGTGCTCAGGTTCTCTAGAGGTGACTCCATTAACTAATGGCCTACCAATGCCAGGGTCAAAGGGTGTGGTGAACAGGACCTTATAGTACTCAATGGCATCCAGGAACAGAACCAGGAGGAGTGGTAGGCATAGGCCTTTCCTCCTATTTGTCTCTAGCTCATAGATAACTTTCCTTCATTCAGAAATCTCTGCTTTCTAAATTTTATGGAGTGAAGCTGCAACATTTTTGTACAAGAGCTACCTACAGAGGCATCCATATGCTAAAGTTCTCGATTCTTGTTTAACTTAAAGGGAAGCTTTTTCAACGTCTGTAATTCTTGCAAGTAAAGGAGGAACATATCCTCAATTTCTTCAAGATGCAACACACTAAAGTTAACACCAACTTTGATTTTTAATAGAACTGTTCATTAACAAAAGAAAGTCATGGCTAAGTGAACCCAAGAGACTCTCCTGCCTCTACCTTGTGTAATTTTTAACACTGAAAGCATGGATGATAGTAATAGCATCCTTTAGAAATCTGGCCAACAAACTGGCCCTGGTCCCTACCTCAGTTCTGGAACCTCAACCTACCAGATCCAGACACACTCTGAGAATCATGATTTCTAATGATGACTTACTTCAGAACTATTTTCAACCACATAGGCTTTTTGTTAATTTTCTAAACATTGGTCTGTGTATTATAGATTATTCTCTGCCTGTACTAAATGACATTGTGAACCTATGTCACAAGATAGTTCAATTAGTGTATCTAAATTAGGTATATCTCAGGGAGTTTTTCCCATCTGATATCATCTGTACATTCTGGGAGATCATAATTGATTTCTTCTGCAAGAAGCACTTACAGAGATTGAAAAGGACTGATTCTAAACTTCAGACCTTGAGGAATTTCAAGGTGGTATATCTCCATCCATTTCTAATTTTCCAACTGAAGATTGCAGACTGGATTAAAAATGCACAGGTGATATTTGTGCTGATTTCACAATCTCCTCTTGATTTGAAGCCCTCATTCCCACACTCCCCTGTTTAAATAATTGAATGTGTAGCAGTAACCTCAAGTATTCTTAAACTTTTCCCCACACACTAAAATATGAAAAGAAAATAATTACAAAATATAGTTTTTTATTTGTTCTTAAGGATATAGTGCTCATATAAAGATACCAATAAACTTTGGATGTTTTCATTTTCCTGAATATAATGATGTATAATACTGAATTTTTTAATCAAGTGAATTTTTGTGACATAATGAATTATCACAGAACAGTTGAAGTATAGTTTAGTGGTAGAGTGCCTTGCCTATGTATACCTCTGGGTTTGGTCTTTAGTACTGTGAAAATTAAAAAGAAGGGAGGGAGAAAAAGAAAGGGAACTGAAGAAAAAGAAAGAAATCAGAATGGGAGAAATTAAAGAAGAAAAGGCATTAAAAAGCAGGAGCCAGATATGTAGTTCAGTAATAAAGAACATGCCTTGCATAAGTGAGGCTCTAGGTTTGATCCTTATAACTGAAAAGAGAAAAAGGAGAAAAGGGAAAACAAAGGGTAAGGATGGGAAGAAAAGGTAAATAAAAAAAATAGGGACTAGGCATGTAGCTCAATAGTATAAAACACTTGCCTTGCTTGTGTAAGATCATATAGTTAATCACTAGCACTGCAAAATAAAACAAAAGCAAAAAATTGAATGTTTTTGAGAATTTAAGTATTATTAAAGTATTGCTTCACTATTTTGGAGAGAAAATACAGTTATCTTCTACTGAAATGTTTAGTTGAATATTCATTGTATTATTATTTCTTTTTCAGATGAATTAATGAATAATTGTATTATAATTTTAATATCTTTAATAGTACATATCAACAAATATAACTTGTTTACTCTGTGTAATTAGTAAAAAAAGAATATTCTGTGGAAGCTGCTTATCTTTATAACATGATGTATTTAATTAATATTTTCCAAGCACTTCTATATTTGATAATATTAAAGCTTTTATAAATATCACAATAGTACACTAATATATATATTACTGTAATACTTTAGATGCAGAAAACTAGGTAAAATTTACCTAGTATTACACATATTTTTGTGAGAATATGAACATGAGCTGTAATTTTCTATAGTCTGTAATTACCAACAATGCTAAGAATTTGTTTAGTCTAATAGTGGTTTTTGATATTTAAAATAATTTCCAGGGGCCAGGAGATAGTGAAAGCATTAGGCAGTATAGGGGCAAGATTGAACTTGAGTCTAATTTCATTCCTAGTATGGTGGTGGTCAGAATCACTCCTGGCAAGCTCAGGGGACCATATGGATGCTGAGAAATCAAACTGGGGTCTGTCCTATTTTGGCCACATGCAAGGCAAATGCCCTACTTCTGTGCTAACAATCTGGCCCCTTGCAACCAATTTTCAAAGTGAAAATAATTTAATTTTCAGGTTAGCAAATCAAAAAATTATGAGTACTAATTAAACACTGAAAAATATTGATTGCCTAATGTTTAAGGCATGTTAGTTGTTGAAGTATTAAGATAAACATGTTGAATACTAAGTGAGTAAAAAATATTGTGTATTCTTTTCAATTTACAAAACTTCAAGTGCTGAGAGCAATTACCCTGGATACTAGACATTGTTGTAAAAATGACAGCAAGTTCTCATAAGGGCTTTGAACAGTACTTGAATTCAGATAATGGCAACCGTGTATTTGTGCATCATTTTTTATTTGAGGATGATGACAGTACTTGACTATGGCAGGTGAACTTACTGCAGAGTTCAAGATATTTTCTGTAGCAATTGTAGATGAGGGTTACTTCAAGATTTATAAACCTTGGACATTTCTTGATGTAGACTCATAAGACAGAGATACAGAAAGCCAACTTGATTTCAATTGACTATTGGAAAAATCCAAATGATTATCCTATTTTCAAGAGATTCATGAGTAAATGAATGTTTCAATTTTGTTTAAAGTTGACTAATGCAATTTAAAAATGTCAGTCAATCCTATGTATGCATATGTATAAAAAGCGTGCATTCCAGTCCATTACACAATATTTGCAACACTATGCAAAGCATTTTCTTAATTTTTTCCTCATATATTCAGTATAGAAGCACATTATGTTGTCTATGTTCTACATATTATTCAGAGAATCAAATACTTACAATCAAGTCTACTTAGCTAGTATGTGGCAAATAAGAAGATCAATACCGGTTTACATCTCATTCCAAGTAAATTGCTAGTATCTTTACTTTTAGCAGTTTAGGAAATGCTGAAATTATTGAATAAGCTTAGTACTAAATCCAGAGAATGTAGGAAAACATATAAATTGATCATCTAGGTGTGATTGAGGGCCAGATAGGTAATGTGGTATGCACTGCACTTGCCTTGCATGTGACAAACAGAAGTTCACTCTCCAGAATCCTATATGGTCTGCTGAGTAGTGTTAGGGGTCATCCCTGAACAGAGATCCAGGAGTAAGTCCTGAGCACCACTAAATGTGTATTTACTTCCTCAAATAAAAGAAATGATGTTCAGAATAATAGAAGGTAGAATTGAGAGCTTCATTTGATATATTAAAAATGTAGCCAAAAAAAAAAAAAAAATGTAGCCGAACACTTGCACAACATATTTCTCATCTTAAAATAAAATAAACAAAATGTCAAAGATAAATTCCTGCTTTAAGTTATTTACACATAACATATGACATATAAACACATTTACTATATATTGTCTTATTTCTTACACTTGAACTATTTTCAGTTTGACTGGGTTGGGTCTTCAATGTTTTCCACTATATGAGTTTCCCAAAGAAGTCATTTTTCAAGGTTTTTTGCTTCTTATATTGACCCCTTCCAGTTGAATTCTATATAATTTTAAGTTGTGTCTTAACGAAAAATAATGCAAATTGATGTCCAAAGAGAAATGCACTTTAGGAAAAATATATTCCTACAGGCCATTATAGGATAGTTCTAATTCCTTCTACTACTACTTTCTTAGACTAATCAAAGTTCTAACATGAAAGCATTATTCCTATAGACTTCAGTAGACATAAAAATGATTTTCAGCCCGAAACTATGATTTGGCCCTATCCTGCAATCCCATGTTCATCTAAAGAGCTTTTATTTAAATGATCATCATTAGTAATGTAATATTCTTGATGATAGTCCCAATTATGGGAAAAATTGTGCATCAATCACATAAAGAAAATATTCACTGACTTCTTGGGAGTATAATATAATATTGAGTTATATTCTCTAGTTTAAAGCAGATATAGAAATTATAACTAGAGGTATAACAATTTTATCATTCATTGTATATTTTATTTAACACTATATGTAAAATCATTAATCTTTATTGTAAAGTATTTGACTTTTGTAAAAAAAATCTGATCTCTGCTCTAATCTGGTAGATAATCTATTTCATTCATGACAGAACAATACTGTTCTGACAGGGAGCTGACTTCATTAAAAAGATCAACAATCAAATCTAAGGTCAAGTTTGGATTCTATGACAAAGGTTCCTCTAGAGTATGAGTTCAATAAACTGAGGCTACATAATGAATCATTGTGCCTACATAATGTTATTCAATAAAAACTGTACACAGAAACCTGGATGAGTTTTCTATGTGACACATCATTCATGTTATACTAAGAAAGGATAATGGAAACTTAATTTTTGGAATACACCTAGACTAAGTTCCCCTTTATTTCTTTGGATGACATTGATTTGTTTTCTTTTTATGTAATTTAAGTATGCACAAATATAATATTTATGCAGAAATCTAAAGATATTTATAGTAAATTATTGAACCATAAATTATTTGGGAACCCTTCTGAAATTAATATTAATGTCAGATTCAGGGAAAGCACTGGGTATTATGTTCTGAAATATCAGTTTGGCTAAACTGTAGACATTCAAAACAAATATAACTTTGTTGAGCCTGTATTACCATTTTTTTTTTACTTTTTTTGTTTTGTTTTGTTTTGTTTTGGGGCCACACGCGGTGATGTTCAGTGGTTACTCCTTGGCTATACATTCAGAAATAACTCCTGGCTTGGGGGATCATATGGGACACTGGGGATCGAACCACAGTTCGTCCTTGGCTAGTGGGCAAGGCACAGAGATGCCTTATCGTTTGTACCACAGCTTCGGCCCCATCTGGTCCTAGGTCAGCCGCTATCAAGGCAAAGGCCCTACTGCTGTGCCACCACTCTGGCCCGAGCCTGTATTAACTTTTGAATTTTTTCAGCCCTAGCTATATTTTCTTGTGTCTTAGTATTATTTTGAGGATGTTATATTTCTTCAGAGGAGATACATATTCAAGTACTATTGCATTTATTGACTACCTTCCATACATCTAGCTAATACTTGAGATTATTCTGGGTGCCTCATTGAATATTCATTAAATATGTCATAGTGATAGACATGCTCTGGATTCTGATTGGATTGCAATATACATTTTAGCTGATACAAATAGCATATCATATTCTAATCCATCTTAATTTTCATCATTCTGAAAATGTTTAAATCTTATTTTACATGTGGTTGTCTTAATGACCTAAGAATAGTCAGACTAATTATTTTGCTATATCATCAATTGTATAAATGAATTGAACCAGTCAAGTAAGTTGTTTCCATTTGATTAACTTCTGCTCATTCTGCTTCAATTATTGTCTTTGCTGGAAAGTGAGATTAAAGAAACCAGCTCTCCCATGAAGTGGAACACTGTCAACTCTGTTGGGGAACAGAAATTCTATCACAGTTATATCACAAATCCATTATTAATGAAACCTTGCACTGTGAGCTTCAGCATGTAGCAGACATTTATGAACAGGTCAGAAAATTAAGGGTGGAAACTGAGGTACTGGGCCTTTAATTGTAGTTGCACAAATGGTAGCCCTAGAGTTAAATAATTGTTAAAAATCAATTAAGGAAGTTTGCAACCTAATCTCCCTGCATATGATCTGTATAGGATAATCTGTTTCTAAAATCAAATATTTCTGAAAAAAATTTTAAATATCATGTCATTTTACTTAGAAGTACAGTACTGAGATTCTCTATACCCTGTTTATTCAAAAGGATGTAAATAAGAAATAGCAGTACTATTTTGTACCAAATTAAAATAACTCCACAGAGTTTATAGCAAAAACTTTGTGTGATACATTTACAAAATATAAAGCAAAATAAGGGTAAAAGTTTTTCAATATTTTATAAACTTATGTTCATAGACACTAAACAGTACTAATGTTTCTATAATATGGAAAATAAAATTATTGCATTGATATATGCTCATATTTATTAGTTCTGTCATCTTTAAATTGTAATAAGTATTTAGGAATTTGATTATACTTAAAGAAAATATTTAATGATGTTTGCTGCAATTCTTCACTAAGGCTGCTTAAATACTTGGAGCTTAAACTTAATATGAAGGATGCTCCAAAGCAGAAAGCAGCTTTGGTAAGTATTCTAGTGAGGGATCTTTTATAATTATATGCTCAGTACTAATGGTGCTATAGTTTATAGTCCCAACATTTTCTTAGTTATAACTGAATTTATATTCATCAGCGCACTTATTAATAATGTAATTATAAAAATTTTAATAAAATTCTCATTTCATAAATAACAAATAAAAAATTTTAGGTGTTTAGGTAATTTGAGTAAGAGTCTGTGTAACATCAGAATCAAAATTAGAATTTTTTTTTTTGGTTCTTGGGCCACACCCAGTGACTCTCAGCGGTTACTCCTGTCTATGTACTCAGGAATTGTTCCTGGCTTGGGGGACCATATGGGATGCTGGGGTTCAAACCCAGGTACGTCCTAGGTCAGCTAAGTGCAAGCCAAACACCCTACACTGCATTTTCATTCCTGCCCCAAAATTCCAAAAATTTTTTAAAAAATTTTTGTGTTATCACTATAAAGTGAGTTAAGAGAGTGAATAAGTTTAATAAACAAAAAAGTGAATATTAAATATATTGTGTCTTACACCTAAGCTTACTAAATTTTTTTGATGCTATTCATTGAGAGATATAAAATAACTAGCAATATGAATTAATATCACATTTGGTTTTTTGGTTGTTTTTTTTTTTCTGGAAGGGCCACACCCAGTGATTCTCAGGGGTTACTCTTGGCTATGCACTCAAAAATCATTCCTGGCTTTAGGGACCATATGGGATGCCAGGGATCGAAACAATGTCCATCCTAGATTAGCCATGTGCAAGGCAAATACCTTACTGCCGCGCTATTTCTTCATCCCCTAATCTCACATTTGTAATTTATTTTTTCATTATAGTATAAAGTTTAAAATATGTGGGAAAGTGCTTAGTGTATTCTAAAAAATAAAGTGTAGCCCATATGTCCACTGTCTAAAATCTTTTTTTAAATTTTTTTTTGCCACACCCGTTAATGCTCAGAGGTTACTCCTGGCTCTGGGCTCAGAAATCACTTCTGGCTTGGGGGGAACCATATGGCACACTGGGGGATCGAACCTTGGTCCATCCTAGGCTAGCACTTGCAAGGCACACACGCCTTACCTCTAGCATCACTGCTCCTACCCCCCACTGTCTGAATTCAATGTTAACATTTTTCTACAATAGCTTTTGCTGAAGTATTTTAAATTTTAGATAATTATAATACTAAATATCCATATTATATTTAAAATTATTCACCAAATTGCAAAATCTTTTAAATGACTTTCTTAAAATTAATGATGCATTAAGGTAAGATATCATACTGCTCCCAGTTCTCTTTGCTCTCTTCAGCCCACTTTCTCTCCTTACTTTCACTCCTCCTATCTTTTTTCTGATGTTGGTATCACCTACTTATCTAATTGCTTCTTTTATATCATAGAATCATCTAGCTTAGTTCTCTTAATCCTTTATTATAAATTTTAAATAAATTATATTTAGTTGTGTGGTTAAGAATATTCAGATAAGTTCCTCATTAATAATTTTGTACACCTGTTACATTCCATTTGTATAAACACAATGTCTGAAAGTCTATTACTCATTTTGTAAACAGAAATCTGTAGTCTCAGGTGGTGATAATATGATTCTTCTTTGGTTTATTGAGCCTTTTCATTGCCCATCTGGATCTTATTTGAAAAATACATCTGGAGTATATATCTTTTATTATTGAGTTTTATACCATTATTTCCAAGTTATTTGTATTTCAGCATGTCATAGGATTTGGATAATTATAACAAAGGACATAGAACTTATTCCTCACTTGTGCTATATGTATTTTTATTGGGGGATTGTTTTGCTTGTTTTGGTAGTGCTAAGGCCACATGTATGCAAGGCAGATATTCTACCATGAGTCACATTACTAGTCCTAAATTTGATAAGGAGTGCATACACGAGGTGTGATTCCTGAGTGCAGAGCCAGGAGTAATTCCCTGAGCATTGGAAGGTGTGATTCCAAAACAGAAACAAAAACAAAGACAAAAAAAAGAAATGAAATATTTTAACTTTAATTGATTTCTAAAGACACTGAATTGCTTATACTATTGTAATTTGCTAGTTGGAATTTCACAAAAGCATAGTCATATTTAAATCCTTATTATTATAATTGTAATTTATTATTATTATTATTATTATTATTATTATTATTATTATTATTATTAGTTTTGTGGATATATGGGTGCTTCTTAGGAATTACTCCTGGGAGTTCTCGGGGACCATAAGGGATGCCTAGGATCATACTTGGTTTTGCCACATGAAAGACCATTGTACCATCTCTCTTGCTCCAATGACTTCATTTTTGGTTTCCTTTATACTTCCCTCTTATTCATTTTGGTTGTCTTCCTATTTCCCACACTTATGATTTGCTTCTAGAAAATCTACAGATACAATGATGTTTTTGTAAGATGATTCAGTAGGAAAATAGTGAATGTTTTCTTCTCAGCCAGGCCAGATAAACTTAATGTTTATGCCACTGCTTTTGAAATGACGATAGTAATAATTGTGACTTGAGATAAGACCCAATAGGCAGTCATCTAAAAATGTTAGCATAATCAGTCCATTATCATATTTTTCATAATACTTTTACCATTTTCCATTTAAGATTGTCTATATCAAGGTGTTGGATTATATACAGGATTTTATTCTCGTTCTTTAAAAAATTTTCTTTTTTGTGCTATCAGAAACCCTAATTCATTTTAAAAAACTGTATAAAGTATGTTACCTTTGAAACCTTTTCTGAGATGCTCTGCTTTATACAAAGTACTAGTTTGCATTGATCTGTAGGTATAATGGTTTCTCTTTAAACTGAAACACACTTAACAACAGTTCCCATCTATTTTTCAGTTCTCTTTGTTACTAAAATTCTGAAAGCAATAGTTATTTGTTTAATGTATGGAATAAAAAGTAATATAAGCATTTTCAACTATGGAAAAGAACATAAAAGGTGATGGATAGAAGTAATCAATAAAGTGGTCTGAGATATAATTTAAGTCTTTTTGGCTTTGATATATCATTAGTTTCAATACAGGATGGCACTGTGTCCAAAAATTTACTGACATTGGTAGAGCACTTTGTGTTATGTTGAAGAAATTAACTATTTATGTTACTATCTATAACTAATTGTCAAGTAAGTCTTTTACTTTTTTTTTTTTTTTTTTTGTCCCCCAATTCACAATAAATAACCGGCAAGGGGCCTGTGTTGAGGTGTATATGGGGTGCCTTTACTGTACCTCCTCTTTCTATACAGCCAGTGTAAAGAACACAGCCTGTGGTAAGAATTGGGAGGCCTTATTTTATCTTTTATTTATTTTTTTTTTCTTCAGGGCAAACTAAAGTTGTTTTTTTTTTGTTTTTTTTTTTTTAAGTAAGAATTCATTTAAAGGACAAAATTGATTAACCTAATAAGGTAAACTAATATAACATAATATAGTGACATAACATAACATATAATATAATTAATATAATAATAATACATGTAAGTCAAAGAAAGTTTCTGATTAAAAACACAATTTTTTTTTCCATAATGGCTTACATATCTTTCACTGTAGTATTTTGGGTACATATTCACATTAAATCAGGGGAATACCCATCACCTAATATGTCCTCTTCTCAATCAAAAATCAAATATACTGAAAATAGGCAGAGTCCTGTCTAGAGGCTTCCAACCTCAATTTGAGAGAGGATGTGAAAAAAGTAATTAAAATACCACAACAATACACACACACACACAAAAAAAATATCGAATTAAATAACCGATAAGCACCACAACAATAAAGACAGGCACCACATAATAATCTCGGTTCTGAAATCAAATCATACTCAAGTGCAAAAAAGAAAGAGAAAGACAAAACAAAATAAAATAAAATAATATTGGAGACATCAACCGTAATCTCCACACCAAAATAAAGACGTCAAAAAAATAGATCATTTATTCTCCTCTTGCTGCTTTCGTGGTATGTGGAAGACTTCTACTTTATCTTGGATGGTAAAATCAGACCTGTTTCTAGAGATCTTGGTGGCTGTGCAGATCAGGGAATGGAGTTTATGGAGTCTTTCTTTGTGGTTCTAGCAGTTATGCTTCTTCAATGTCCTTTTTTTGTTTTTTATGTATTCTAGGTGTTTCAGAATAGTGCTACCATTCTGTGTTTTTCTTTTGTCTTCTGACTTACTTCGTTTAACATAACATGATCTAGGTCCATCCACGTTGCTGCAAAGTCTGTGATTGTATCATTTCTAACTGCCATGTAATATTCCATTGTATATATGTACCACATCTTAATGATCCATTCATCTGTTGTTGGACATCGAGGTTGGTTCCAAGATTTGGCTATTATACTGAGTGCTGCAATAAATAGTGGGGTGCATATGTATTTTGGAATGAATGTCCTTCCATCTTGGGGATATATGCCTAGGAGAGCAATTGCTGGGTCAAATGGCAGCTCAATTCTGAGATCTTTGAGCACTCTCCAGACTTTTCTCCATAGATGTTGGACCAAGGGGCATTCCCACCAGCAATGAATGAGAGTTCCTTTCATACCACATCCTCTCCAACAAAGGTTGTTCCCATTATTTTTGATGTGAGCCAACCTCACTGGTGTGAGGTGGTATCTCATTGTTGTCTTGATTTGGATCTCCCTGATGATGAGTGAAGGTGAGCATGTTTTCATGTGTTTGTTGGCCATCCTTCTCTCTTCCTCAGAAAAATGTCTATTCATTTCGTCTCCCCATTTTTTTATGGCTTCGTTTGGTTTTGAAGGACTCAGGTTTCTGAGCGCTTTGTATATTCTAGATATCAGCCCTTTATCTAATATATCAAGTGAAAAGATTTTTTCCCATTCTGTTAGCTGTCTTCTTGCATTAAGTAGGGTTTCTTTTGCCATGCAGAAGCTTTTTAGTTTGATATAGTCCCATTTGTTTATAGTTGATGCTAACGTTTTTGCCATTGGTGCTCCATTCTCAAGACCCTTTTGAATATAAGGTCTTCGAGTGTTTCCTGCCGATTTGTATTCTCGTAAACTTTATAGATTCAGGTCTGATTTCCAGATCTTTGATCCATTTTGAGTTGACTTTTGTATAGGAGTGAGATATGGGTCGATTTTCACTGTCGTGCATATGAGTTTCCCAGTTGTTACCAACACCATTTGTTGAATAGGCTTTCTTTGTTCCATTTTCATATTATTGCCCTCTTTTTATAAATATTAGTTGGCTATATTATCTTGGGGTTTATGTCTGGGGAATTCTGTTCTACAATCCACTGGTCTGAGGGTCCTGTCTCTGTTCCAGTACCATGCTGTTTTTATTACTATGGCTTTATAGTATAGTTTCAAGTTAGGTAAGGAGATACCTCCCAACTTCTCATTTTTCAGAATGTGTTTAGCTATCCTGGGTCTTCTATGGTTCCAAATGAATTTTTATAATGATTGTTCTATTTCTTTAAAGAATAAATGAAAAATTAGGAGAATTAGGGCTAATAGACTTATATAGAGCCCTCCATCCCCAGAAAGTAGAATACACATTCTTCTCAAAACCCACATGGAACCTTCTCCAGAATAGATCATGTCTTTAGGATACAAAGCCAACCTATATAAGACCACAAAGGTAAGGATCATTAGAAGTACCCTTTCAGATCACTATGCAACGAGCTTATAATTGATGTCAGAAGAAGCAATGGAGGAAAACTAATACCTGGAGATTGAACAACATACTGATTAACAACAGCTGGATCAAAGAACAACTCAAGGAGGAAATAAAAAGATTCCTTGAGACGAATGACAATGAAGAGACAACATGTCAGAATTTATGGGATACAGCAAAAGCAGTACTTAGGGGGAAACTCATAGCATACAGGCCTATGTTAAGAAACAGGAAATAACAAAACCAACAGTTTAAAAGATCACCTCAAAGAATTGGAACAACAGCAACAGAGAAATCCAACCACAACCAGAAGGCAGAAATCATAAAAACCAGAGCAGAAATAAACAACATAGAGACTAAGAAAACAATACAAAAAATCAATGAGACCAGGAGTTGGTTTTTCGAAAAAATAAATAAGATAGACAAACCATTGGCAAAACTTACCAAAAAAAAGAGGGAAAACACCCAAATCACTAGGATCACGAATGAAAGGGGAGAGATTACAACAGAACCCCAAGAAATACAACATATCATGAGATCATATTATGAACAAACTATATTCAACTAGGCTAGAGAACCCACCAGAAATCGAAAGATTCTTGGACAAAACTCCCTCTTCCAAGACTGGAAAAGGAAAGACTTAGAAACTCTAAACAGTCCAATCACTTCAGAGGAAATTGAAGACGTAATTAAAAGACTCCCTAAGAACAAATGCCCAGGCCCAGATGGATTTACAGGTGAATTCTATCAAACATTTCAAGAAGACTTATTACCACTGTTCCATAGGCTTTTCAAAACCATTGAAAAAACAGGAATCCTCCCCAACTCCTTTTATGAGGCTAATATCACACTCATTCCTAAAGAAGGCAAAGACACCACCAAAAAATAAACTATAGACAATCTCATTAATGAACATTGATGCAAAGATACTTAACAAAATCTTAGCAAACCGAATCCAACACCTCATTAAAAAGATCATACATCATGATCAAGTGGGATTCATCCCAGGAATGCAAGGTTGGTTCAACATACGCAAATCAATCAACATTATACACACATCAACAACATGAAGGACAAAAACCACATGATCATATCAATCGATGCAGAGAAGGCGTTTGACAAAATCCAACATCCGTTCATGTTAAAGACACTCAGCAAAATAGGGTTAGAAGGCACCTTCCCTTAAGATAGTTACAGCTATTTATGAAAAGCCTACAGCCAACATTATGCTTAATGGCGAGAAAACTAGAGCATTCCCACTAAGGTCAGGAACTAGGCAAGGCTGTTCCACTCCTCCTCCACTCTTATTCAATATAACCTTAGAAGTCCTAGCAATAGCAATCCGACAAGAGAAGGGAATCAAAGGAATTCAAGTAGGGAAAGAGGAGCACAAGCTAGCTCTATTTGCTGATGATATGATGATATACATCAAAAACCCTAAGAATCCACAGAAAAACTACTAGAAACAATCAACCAATACAGTAAAGTGGCTGGATACAAAGTCAATACACAAAAGACAGTAGCGTTTTTATATACAAACAATGAAGTTGAGGAGAGAGAGATTAAAAATACAATTCCATTTAAGATAGTATCAAAAAATATCAAATACCTAGGAATCAACCTTACAAGAGAGTGAAAGATCTATACCAGGGAAACTTCAAAACACTTCAGAAAGAAATTGAAGACGATCTAAAGAAATGGAAGAACATCCCATCCTCATGGATAGGTAGAATTAACATAGTCAAAATGACTATTTTACCCAAATTGCTATATAGATTTAATGCAATCCCTATTCCAAATCCAGACACAAGTCTTTTACTTTTTAAGTCCCATAAGAGCATTCATTGGAGTATGATACTGGCACTGAGTTGAATACATATTGTCTTTAGAGATCCTAGTACATGTTAACTATGTTATTGGACAGAGCAGAACTAACTGCTAAAATAGAATACTCAGAAAGACCAGAAAGTTTCCTGTTTGTGAAATTTACATGAATATCCTGCAAAATAATAAGGCATTAGAATGTCCAGAAAACAAATGTAGGGTATTCCTCATTAACATAGCAGGTGGTTATTTACATAACCATTTTGGATGCCTTGGAGATTGACATCGTTAGAATAATGGTAAGGTAACTTGGGTTGGAGACGCCATCATCAACATTTTTTCCCCCAATGGTCAAAGAGGAGGAATAAAGATGCATTTCTTCTGTTTGTTTCATGTTCTGTTCAATAGTAAGATCAGAAAGAATGATCAGTAATATGCATGTTTGTGGATTCTCTCTGTGTATTAGCCTATCTAACCAATTAATTAACAACATGTAACTGAAAGTATTACCCCCAGAACCTTGGAGAAAAAATAGAATATGACAGCAAGAATTTTAAAACAAATCTTTGGTTTGGGAAAAATACAAGGAAACAATCAAAAGTATATTTTAATGTGACAGTGTATATGGAATGTTCGAAATAACTTTTAGACTAAAGTAGATTTATCAAATTTGGCAAAAGACCTATACTTTAGAAAGCATAATAAAATGTCATCCTCTGAGGTGCAAAAGGGTAGTAGAAAAAATTCAGTAAAATTTTATTTTTCCTTTTTTTTTAGAGGTGAGCTTGTTTATCACATATTTTAGACATACATATCTACACAAATTCATACAAGTAGTGGGAATATTTGAGTTTGAATACAAGATCATCTGGGATCAAATCTAGGCATTGACACCTGTAAGTCATCTGCTCTACAAATTGAACACATCCCTAGCCTCCTCCCTCCTCTTATCTTTTCCCTTTTTTCTTCTCCTCTTCTTCTTCTTCTTCTTCTTCTTCTTCTTCTTCTTCTTCTTCTTCTTCTTCTTCTTCTTCTTCTTCTCTTCTCTCTTCTCTTCTTCTTCTTCTTTTTTCTTCTTCTTCTTCTTTCTTCTTCTTCTTCTTCTTCTTCTTCCTCCTGCTCCTCCTCCTCCTCTTCTTCTTCTTTCTCTTTTCTTCTTCTCTTCCTCTTCTTCTTCCACTTCTTCCCTTCTTCCTTTTCTCATTCTCCTTCTTCCTCGCCTTCCTCTTTTTCTTCCAATTCTTATTCTTTCTTCTTCCTCCTCTTTTCTCTCCTCCTCCTCTTCTTCTTCCTATCCTCTTCTTCCTTCCCCTCTTCCTCTCCTCACTCTTTCTCCAACTTCTCTTTTTATTATTCTCTTCTTGGGTCTCTTGTCTCCAGTGACTCTTTTTTGGGAGGGTCACACGCAGCAGTGCTCAGGGGTTACTTCTGGCTCTGTGCTCAGAAATTGCCCCCTGGAAGGCCCGTGGGACCATATAGAATGCAGTGATTCGAACCACCATACTTCTGCATGTAAGGCAAATGCCCTACCCCATGCTATCTCTCCTGCCCGGACTTCACTGATTCTTATGTTGTTTTTATTGAGTTTATCAAAGAGTTCTATTTTAAATCTGTTAACATTCTTTGAGTAGTTTTTCCATTGTCTGATCATTTGCTTTGAGGTTCCTTTCCAATCTCTTCTGCTTATGGAATTGTTCGGTATCTCATCTTCCAGCTCACTGAGTCTGTTCTCAGCTTCTATTATTCTGTTCAGAGGCTTTCCATTGAGGTTTTCATCTCCTCTACCCAAGATTTTCAGTCCTGTTTTTTCAGATTGAGTTTTTTGATTTCTATTTTTGTGATCTGTTCACCTTGATCTATGCTTTCTTTGAATTCTGTGTACATCCTCCACGTTTCTTCTCTAAACACCTTATATGAGAGAATAACTAATTGGTTGATACTTTTCGTGTCATCAGAGCTGCCTTCTTCATTTTTCTATGTGTGGTGTTGTCCTCTATTGTTTCCCTATTGCCACACATGTAGTGTGGTTTTTTAATAAATATTGTGGTGGGGTTCATGGGCTAGAATTTGTGAGCAACTGCACTCCCTGGATCCACCCTTATTGGGTGGAGTATCGGATGGGCCCTGAAGAGAGTATATAATGTTCGCTGTCATATTTTTGGCTGCTTCACACAGGAAAGCAGAAATTTTATTCTTTTTAATATTATTCAATGTTGTGCTTATATTATTTAAGTGTTTGTTTTTAGCGCACAGTAACACTATTCAAACAAAACCCAATGTGTTCCATGTTTTGTTATAAAACAAAATACTTTGAAGAGGATGGGGGTGAGAGCGAGGGTGGCAAACATCCATGGTGGAGGAAAACCAGGTGGAGGGAGATGTGGTTGAAAAGTAGCAGATTGTTGTACATGAAAATATACCAGCAAGAATACTGTAAACCACAATGCAAAATTTACATATATTAAAAACAAAAAGCAACTATTGTATAAGCAAACAGGGAGGCAATATGGGTCAAGGGAGCATTGGAGGAAAGAAGTGGACACTGGTGAAAAGATTGGTGGTGAAATACTGTGTGCTTGAAAAATAATTATGAGTAACAAGTAATTTTACACTGGTCAGTAAAATAAAATAAATACTGGTCAATAATGACTCAAATGTTAGAGCTGATTTAGTCCCTGATATCTATATATCTTCTTCCCTACCTTTGTAGACCACACCTATCCCCATACTCTCTCACTATAACTGACTATAATAATAAATAATTATTATTAATAAATAATAAATTAATAATAAAATTAATAATAAAATTAATTAAATTTTGTTAATAAAATATTTTTAAAATCACATTTTTAGTTAAAGCTTACTTGGAAACTTGTTACTTTAAATGGTTTTCAAGCTTAATATTTTATTTATTTATTATGTATTATTTATTTTTTGTCACCACTCAGCAGCGCTCAGGGGCTCACTCCTGGCTCTGTGCTTAGAAATTACTCCTGGCAGGCTCAGGGAAACACATGGAATGCCGGGAATTGAACCACAGTCAATCCTGGGTTGGGCTGCGTGCAAGGCAAGTCCCTTACTGCTCGTGCTATCTCTCCTATCTCTCCAGCCCCCAATATTTTTAAATTTATAGAACAATGATTTTTTTTGTTTTGGGGTTTCTTTTGTTTTATTTGGGGGGGGGCACACCTGGTGATGCTCAGGAGTTACTCCCGGCTTACACACTCAGCAATTGCTTCTGGCTTGGAGGACCATTGGTTTGCCGGGGGATAGAAACCATGGTCTGTCCTAGGCTAGTGCCCAGGAAGGCAGGACGCCTTACCGCTCTGTGCCACCTCTTCTGGCCCCCTTTTTTTTGTGACCAAAGTTGGATTACAAGTCTTTCACAGTAATATTTTAGGTACATAGTGACATTGAACCCAGGGGAATTCCCACCACTAGTGTTGTCCTCCCTTCAACCCTGTTCCCAGCATGCATCCCATAATCCCCTCCTTTGCCCCCCAGGGTTGTTAGTATAAGTGGTTCTCTCTGTGTCTAGTTTGTTGTAGAATGTGTATGACTCTGTTGTTGTTGGCTTTAGATTTTGGTGTTTAAGACTAATTTTTTTTTTCTACTCAATGTTCATACAACTTTTCAGTTTGGTACTGTAATCCATTTCCCCCCCAAATTTATGAGGCAGAATAAATTGATTCAAGTTTTGTGGTTCTGTTTGAATTGAAAGAAAACAAAACAAAAACAAAAACAAAAACAAAAATTAACAAAAAACAAACAAGAACCCCCCAAAACAAAAAAAAGTCTATCCAGGAGGAGTTCATCTAGAGTGGTCCTCAAACTATGGCCCACGGGCCACATATTTTATTTGTATCTGTTTTGTTTCTTGATTGCAAAATAAGATATATGCAGTGTGCATAAGAATTTGTTCATAAGTTTTGTTTTTACTATAGTCAGACCCTCCAATGGTCTGAGGGACAGTGAACTGGCCCCCTGTTTACAAAGTTTGAGGACCCCTGACTAGAGAGTTATAAAATATCAATTTAAGAGAAGAAAGGGGATAAGGAAGAAAAACATCACAAAAAGACAAAAATAAAAAACAAGAAAACAAAACAAACAAACAAAAAAAACTCAAACTACAATGACAAAAAAAAAAATCCAAAAAGCACCACAATACAGACAACAACCAAGTAATAATCACGAGTGCAAAATAAAAAGAAAAAATAAAGAAAAAATTGTGCTTCCCCCCCCTCTTTGCAAAGGCACAGTAAATATTTGGGGGAGATTGACCTAAAAGATACAGGGTTTCTCCACCCTTAAAGCATACTCTCATGGGAATAACTACAGGCTCCATACATGCTCTTTTACTCTCCCTGAGGTCTTTTTGTGGTGTCTGGCAACTTTCTGCTCAGTTGTAACTAGAGATCTTGGTGTTTGCACAGGTCATAGGATGGAGCCTAGGATAGAGTCTTTTTTACGGTTTTTACGGTTTTAGAAGTTCTGTTCCAACACTGTTGTTTTTATCAGTCTTCTGTAATTGGCTGGTCTTGGTATTTGTACTGATCCTAGGAGGAAACCCAGGATAGGGTCTTTCATTATGTTTCCAGAAGTTCTGCTCAGTTGCAGTTGTCTCAGATCTCTGGAATTAGAGTTCTTGGTTGTTTCACTGATCATAGGCCAAAGACCTAAGCTAGGGTCTCTTTTATTGGTCCCAGGATAAATTCTGCCCAGTTGTTGCAGTCAGTCTTCTGTAGTCAGCGATCCTGGTTTTTGTACAGATCAAAGTATGACGTGTCTTCTTATTTCATATTATCGATAGGTGATGATATAAGACAACCTGCTCTTAGATGAAGTTGTCGCCATTTCCTCTTTGTCAGAATGTCATATTAAAACTGGCGCATGTTGTTGTCAGAGCCATAATAAGAATGTCTCAGAGGAATTTTGGTTCCAAGAGCTAGAACAATGACTTTTAATAAGGAATGTGTGTATACATTGTTTGATTAAGAGGATATGTTGAAAGTATATGAAAATTTTTCTTCAAAACTCTTTAATATATGCTTGACATAAGATCATAAGTACAGATTGGATTAATCATTTCTATAGCCTTTTCATTTCATTAAATGAGATGCAATTTAACAAAATAATTTATAAGGAAGTTGCTAATGAAAACAGAGAATGAATGTGATTAAATGTACTGTAGGCCAAAGAGATAAGTTTGCTTAGATACATGTTCTATTTCTTCAAGTTATTTGTGTTTATTATTATTTACTTTAGTAGAGAACATACCCAGTGGTGCTCAACCCAGCAGTAGTTACCCAATGGTTTTGTGTGTTCCAGCAGCTATTGAAGCTTGAAAGTTTTAGTATTATATCCAAAAGTGATCACAGAGCAGAGAAATGTAGTTTTGGGGCTAAACACATGCTACTCTCATTTTTGTACCACTTGAGTAGTCTCAGTCCTTTATTGTGGTCAGTTTTGTACTTTATTTGTTTTATCATCAGTTTATTGTCTACGTATGGAAACAGGTTCTTCAAGTTTTAAAATGCAAGAATATGGGGTATAGAATGGTAGCACAGTGGTAGGGCATTTCCTTGCACACAACTAACCCAGGACAGACATGGGTTCAATCTCTGGCATCCCTTATGTTCCCCTGAGCCAGGAGCGATTTCTAAGCACAGAGTCAGGATTTCTGAGGTGTCATCGTGTATGCTCCCCCCCCAAATAAAGCAAGAATAGAAAGAGGAGAATGAGTCATTTCTGATAGAGACACAGATAACCTAAATCAAACATATCAGTGTTCAGGGAATTATAAGTAATTCAAAGTGACTAGAGCAGTATTTCTCAGAAAGTATTTTGTCTTCAAACAGATATTTCACAATCACTAAACTTGACTTTTGATAAGATTAGGGGTATAGAGCATTTAATGAATAAAGGCCAGAGATGCTACTGAATATTTTGTTATATAGAGAGCCTATTTCACAGACAAAAAATTACCTAGCACAAAATGTCACTAATGAGAAAAATGGAAGGAATGGAAGAAAAATGAGTTAAAAATGGAAACTAAGGGACAAAAGGAAGGGAAAAAAGATAAGACAGCTAATATCTTTACTATAGAATATTGAATGTTTTTTAATATCTTATGTATATCTTATTAACTTATGGACAAATAACAGGAGTTTTATAAGTATAACAATAAGGAATAAATAAAAGAAACATAAAAAACCAAACAAATAATTGAAGAAATTGAAGAAACTATGAAAGAAATATATTGGTAAGGTAGATTTATATTTATATGATGTTTAATAGAAAAGGATTTAAAATATTTATGCCCAATTTTAGATAATTTTAAACATAGTTATTAAAAGATATTAAAAAGGGCGTTTAGATAGGTTATAAGTGAAGAAGAATTTTGGAAATAAGAAATGTTAATAATTATGTCACAGTAGGGCACAAAAAGAACTCAGTTGTTCAGGTACTTTCTTTTCATGTGGCCTACCTGGGTTCAATCCCCAGTACCCATATAGTGGAGACATTGTAGAATACAACTTTAAATCAATGATGTCAGTGATATTGTAAATTGTAACTCACAACAAAGAAGTAAAAATAAAATTTTGTCACAGGAAAGTCTAACAAGTGAAATGTCTATATGGGAAAGCATTGAACTATGAGGTAGAATACTATATATGCCATTATATATCTATATATATTATATATATTATATATATGGTTATGTTATATTTTATTATTCTCTCTATGTACTTACTAATAAGCTATTAATATATAGCATTATATGTTGGAAGATTGTATTGTATGTTTAGATTTGATGTAGCATTCTAGAGTCCTGTTAAATTCATAAATAGGAGAGATTAATGAAAAAGACTTTTGAGTAATATTGTTATTTCATCTTCATGTTAGATAGAGCGAACATGAAGAAAATGAGATAAATGACAAGGTGATCAGCTTGGAGACTATTCAAGTTCTGTCCTCAATTTACAAACCAAATAGCTGCTCACTGACACCATAAAATATTCCTTCATATACATGAAACGTGCTATTAAGTTTTCTTTCAATTTTCTTAGATATGTACACTTAGTGCTTTAGTGTTTCCTCATCGCTCAATTTCCCAACACCTCAATGATTTATTTTGCTTTTGCCTATCTACCATCTCAAAAATTGTTTTCCCATATCTCACCTCATTTACCATGATTCAGACTGAACAGAGTATTCTAATAAAGTTCAGATCAAAACTGATCAGAAGGAAAAGATATTATCTATTCAAAAGAAAAGTAAAACATTTGATGTAGTATTTGGGGGTTGTTTATTTTATGAGGGTATTGTTATAGAAACTAAGAATAATAAATTTGCTCTAAAGTTTTATGTTTTTCATGATAGTAAATAGTTACTAAAATGTAAAAATAGAGATTAAATTGTAAACATCAGTGAAACTACTATATTACAATTTTTCTTATGAAGACATATTTGTCATAGTCTTTATTCTCTGAACTTTTGTGTGAATACATAAAATATTTTGAAGAAATAATTGTAATTAAGATAAATTTATTTTAGATTTGTGGAGTTAAATTTTCATTATTGGCAAGTGGAATCACATACTCCTGCCATCCATTATAAAGATAATAAAAAGTAAGCAACAAAATATATGTTATTGCAACTGTTATTCTCAAAACAGATAGAATAATATAAGAGAGATAGATAATTTCACAAAAGGCAATAGCTGCATCTAAATCCTGTGTAAAAACAAACTAATAATAAGTGTTTTTAAAAATCAATATTTAAGGTATTTTATATACTAAATAGGGTGTTTTTTATCAGAAAATAAGATAAGCAACAAATATTTTACAATAAATGAAACACCACCTATGTGTTCCTGTATACCACCTGGTGACACAGAACAGAGAGAAAACAAGTAAAACTCAGAGAGCCCAGGCATAGAAGTAGAAAAGAGGGTTGAGAAAATTCCTACAAAAATAAAGTTTGCAATAAAGAATAGCAAAAATATATTCAAAGCTTTAAACTCTAGATTTCTGCATTGTGCCTCATTATTATTCAATAAGATTCTGATGAATTCTTGTATATATAGAAATTACCTGACACTTGGAGAGAAACACTAAAAACTAATAAAAAGAATATTTGGAATTATTCTTATGCCTACCAGCCAGAGTTTAACAACCTATATTTAACGGAGGATAATATTGAGAACATATTACTATTATGTAAAATTCAACTATGTAAGAAAATTTGAAATATCCAAGAGACCTAGAGGTGAAAAACTTCAAAGTCTGAAACAGCATAACTGCTTAAAATTGATATTTGACTCAATATAGAAATACTGAATAATGCATTTGAAAACATTCTAAAAACATATATATATATATATATATATATATATATATATATATATATAGTTTTGGTTTTTGGGCCACACCCGGTGACGCTCAGGGATTACTTCTGGCTATGCACTCAGAAATCTCTCCTGGCTTGGGGACCATATGGGAAGCCAGGGATTGAACCAAGGTCCATCCTGGATCAGCCGCATTCAAGGCAAACGCCCTACTGCTGCACTATTGCTCCGGCCTCGGACATATATATTTTTAAAATGCTGAAAATTCTATGTAAAATAGTGCTGACTGTGGACAATTGCAAGTGTCCTTACTATATTAATGATTAAAATGTCTAAAGAGGCCCAAAATAGATATAAACATATTTAAAGAAATATAGCTAAATATTTCTAGCACCCATTTATACAGGTAAACTTAAAAATCTCAAGGAACTTGGGCCGGAGTGATAGCACAGCAGTGGTGTATTTGCCTTGGTTCAATTCCCGACATATCATGTGGTTCCAAAGCCTGCCAGGGGTGATTTCTAAGTGCAGAGCTGGAAGTGGCCCCTGAGACCAAAGGGTGTGGCCCAAGACCAAAATCAATCAACAGTTAAAAAGTCTCAAGGAGCATTTAAGAAACTATCGCAAGATATTTTATAATACAATTTCTTAAGTCTAATTAGGAACAGGACAATGAAAAGTAAAATCTAAGATAATGATGATTTCACATTCTTCTGAAAATAATGGAAGCTAAACCTATGCACAAACATTTGTAAAATACTAAAATAATGAAGCCTACTAAGTGAAGATCTAAAAACACCCTTTTATAAAAAAATATGTACTACAGAGTTTTCCATAAACACCAAAGCTTAAAGAATTAAGCAACTTCATATTCACACTGTAAAAGGGAAATACATTACCAAATGGAAAGCTGAATCTAAAAAGAGGAATTTAGAACTTTAGAATGCTAACTATCTATACAAAATGATTACAAAAAAACCACATTGCAGCAGGAAGTTTATAACACCAGAAGAAAAATGTTTAGAAGCATAATAGAAAACTTTAGAAGGGACAAATGTGTACATACAGTTGTATACTTCTTTTTTTTTAAACTGGAATAGCATAATGGTTCATGATTGGAGAGTGTTAAATAATGAATAAGCACACAGCAATCAATAAAATAATACAGTAAAGAATTTTGGGGGGGGCTGGCTTGGATACAATATGTAGCACCTCATGAGCCCCTGACCATCTATAGATGGATTATCTAAGCTTTGGATTACCCTAAGCTACATTTTATATGACCCTAAACAAGCCCTTTGCCCAAGGATTGCTGGGATGGCACAGCAAGATCTTCCAGTGCAACTTTGCTTTAGTCTATGGTATGGTTAAATGCAAAACAGCTGCAGGTATTCCAGACTTATCCTGAGAATCATCTGGGGAGATTCTCCTGGAAGAAAAGAATTGTAGCAAGGAAAATTAAAGTAGAATTATAAAATTACTCAGTCTAAAAAAAAATTACTCAGTCTTATATTTATAAAAAAGAAGCAAGATGAATAAAGAAGAGTTAATCAAATAGAAAAAAATGTAGCTAGGTTTATATTTATGATACTAACCACATTATATTAAATTATGCTGATATTATTAATTTATACAAATATTGAACTGCATATAGTTTCTTGTAAACCCTTTTTTAAAATAAGGGTATAGCTATGTTAAAAGTAAGAGAACAGATTAAGAAGTAAACTATGTAATAAATGTACTTACAGTATTACCTTGGGTAAATGACTATGATAAGGCCCCAAGGCCCCATGTGCTGTTCTTACCTGGATCTCATAAACTGGTCTTCATATACTATCACTTTGTATTTGTTCAACACTCTCTTAAATACTTTATTGTGCATAAAAGAAAAATGTGTTAAATTATGAGGACAAAAGCGACTAGTAATTTTTGCATAATTTTATGTGCTATCTGCCCATAAAATAGGCCAGGGGGAAAGCATTAAAAGTTTAGAAAACATATATTTTCATACTTTTACAGAAAATATTTGAAATATAAAACTAAAAGGAAGAAGGCAAAGGTTAGATAGATAATAGAAAAAAAAACATTCAGTAAAATCATTTCCTTTTTGCAATCAAGAACTGGGAAAATCTACTTAGCGATTTTGTGGGGGGGGGGGGCACCTAGTGGTGCTCAGGGTTTCTCCTGGCTCTGCACTCAGAAATTGCTCTTGGCAGGCTCTGATGATCATATGGATGCCAGGAAATGAACCCGGGTCCGTCCCAGGTTAGCAGTGTGCAAGGCAAAACACCCTACCTCTATGCTATCACTCCGATCCAACTTAGCTCTTTTTTAAAAGAGTCCACAAGACAAATGAATAGTCAATAAGCAAATAATTATTTGGAGATATGCTAAAGTCATGCAAGAGTGTCTGTCAGAAACGAGCTGTCGGAGACAGTTTCACCCTGCTGGTGTCCATAGTGCTTTGCAGGCAAAACTGACAAATATCTCAATGTTCTTTAATAGAGAAGCCCAGGGACCTATGACTAATGGGAAGGAGGGAGGGAGGGGAGGGAGGGGGGCGAGAGAGAGAGAGAGAGAGAGAGAGAGAGAGAGAGAGAGAGAGAGAGAGAGAGAGAGAGAGAGAGAGATGGGTTTGGGATCAGGTAAGGTCAGATTGAGGGCAGGTAAACTAAACAGGTGTATATATATATATATATATATATATATATATATATATATATATAATCACAATTAGGATCTTACTTAAAGAGTAAGCTTCCTTTTCATGGCTGGCTGGTGCTGGACTGTAGGACTAGATTCCCCCACTTTTTTTTCATATATAAAAGTTTTTAGGGTAGGACATTCTAGGTAGGTCAGATCCAAAGGCTGTTGATGTATGTCGGGTTGGATTTGACAGGCCCCTTGGATAACCCACTGAATGACATTTGAATCTGAATAGCCATTCTTGAAATGGCTTGGACTTTGCAGAGGATGCTAGGGTAGTGACCAAAGCAGCACTTGAGGATCTGTGGGGGGATGGGACGGGGGGGGGGGGCAGAGAAAAGCATCTGAGAGATGCTGTTTGCTTTGTATCTATTACTTTCTTTTTTTGTTCTCTCTCTCTCTCTCTCTCTCTCTCTCTCTCTCTCTCCTCTCCCTCTCTCCCTACTCACAAACACACACAATCCAGGCTCACAGAGTCTGGGGCGGTGGTCGCTACATATTGGCATCCCTGGGTGGGCATGAGGCTCCACCCAGTAACTGGGCCACATGTGCTGTTGAGAACCTTGCAGCACGGGGCCCTGGCAGCCTCGGGCCTTTCAAGTGTCCAAAGGAATACTTTTTGTGCAATCCCTTCTAATGACCACATTTGATATAAAATAACACAGTAATACAAAGGTAAATAAAAGAACATCTTTTGTTTAAATATATATGTATATTTATATATATGTATATATATATAGTTTTCTTCAGGTCTATTAGTCATATAATGAGAATTCATCAAAGTAGAAACTATGGAAATAGTGAAATAAAAGATTAAAAAATCAGAAAAAAAATGAAGAACCAAATTTAGAAGACATGCAAACTGCAAAAGAACAGTTTATATCTTGTTTTCATTGCATATAGAGGCTAAAGTGAGGAGTGAAACCCCATGAATATGAATCATGATGAAAAATATGGGACCAGAAAATCCCTATTATTTGAAATGATAAATATATTGTCTGCTGTAAGTTATCTGTAAAAATAGTTTGAAAGCCATGGCTTTGCAAGTATTTCAAGTTCTAAACCTTAGTAGATACAATTGACTGCAACATATCCATCTGAATTTAGGCATTTCAATGTTTGAAGTGTATGAAAATACCATGCAATTGATTTTTAATTGTTCATTTAAATAATTTTAATAAAATATTAATGAATTCCCATGAGATACAGTTATAAAGTGATTCATATTTGAGTTTCAGTCATAAAATATCCAACATCCATCCTTCACCAGTGAACATTTCTTGCAACCAATGTCCCAATGTCCCTCTAGCCCTTCCACCAAAATATTTCTGGCAGATCTTTTTTTCTTTCTTGCGCTCTCTCTTTATTCCTGTCTTACCTTTTATTTTTTATACACTATGACTTGCAATATTGTTACCTAAGTGGTATCATGCACATCACTTTACATCCTTCAGCACCCAGTACTTGTCCAGAGTGATCATTTCCAACTTTCATTGCGATAGTGGTATTTTCTCTGCCCTAAGTGCACTTTTCTACTCTTTGTGCAAAGTTTTCTACGATGGGCTAGTGGGCTTGGCCCTAGTCTCTATTGTCTTTGGTCATTATTACTATATTATCATTTTATATCATTATTTTTATATATACCACAAATGAATATTATCATTATCTCTATCCTTCTCTCCTGACTCATTTTTCTCAGCATAAAACTTTCCATATCCATCCATCTCTAAGCAAATTTCATGGCTTTATTTTTCCTCATTGCTGTATAATAATCCATTGTGTAGATGTACTACAGTTTCTGTAGTGCAAAAAACTCACCTGTTTTTTGACACTTAGATTGTTTCCAGATTCTGGTTATTGTGAATATGCTTCAGTGAACTTTAAAGTGCAGATGACTTTTCTGCATTGTGTTACTGAGTCACTAGGATATATTTAGAGGAGTATTGTTAGGTCATATTGTAGCCAATATCTACTTTTTTGAAGAATGTCCACATTGTTTTCCAAATAGGATGGTCCAGTTGACATTCCCACCAGCAATGAATGAGAGTATCTTTCTCTCTGCATTGGTATCAGCACTGGTTATTCTCATTCTTTTTGATGCATGCCAGTTTTTGTTGTATGAGATATCGTATTGTTTTTATTTGCATTTCCATTAGGATTAATGATGTGGAACCTATTTTCATATGCTGTTTCTCCCATCTGTATTTCTTCTTTGAGGAAGTTTTTCTCATCTCTTTCCCCTATTTTTATTGGTGTTAGATGATTTTTTTCTTGTTAAGTTCTACCAGTATTGTATGTCTCATAGATGTCAAAACCTTATTAGATGTGTATTAGATGTGTATTGGGTGTATATTTGTCCCAATCATGGGTAGTCATTTTATCTTGGTCACTGATTCCTTTGAGGTGTAGAAGTTTTTTAGTTTAATGTAGTCCCATTTGTATGTATTTGCTTGGTTAGTGGTGTTTTTTTCCTTGAAGATATCTTTAACTTTACTGTCATGACAAAGTCTGCCTAGATTTTCCTCTATGGAGTTTCCTCCTATGAATTAAGTTCTAATATCTATGTTTTTAACTCATTTTGAATTTGACTTTTGTGCATAGAATTTTAGTGTACCTTTTTGAAGATGTCTGAGTTTATTTTTTGGCATGTAGATGACCAGTTATCTCAACATCACTTTTTGAAGATACTTTATTTGCTCCACTTAATATTTGTTTCTTTATCAAAAATTAACTAGCATAGCAGTAGGATGTTTGCATTGACTGCCACTGACCTGGGACGGACCTGGATTTGATTCCCAGCATACATATAGTCCCTAAGCTTCCCAGGAGCAATTTCTGAGGACAAAACATGGATAACCTCTGCATGCCACATGGTTTGGTCCAAAATCAAAAAATAATTTTAACTTTTATATAAATGAGGATTTGTCTCAAGATATCTAGTCCATACCATTGATCTGAGGGTATATTTGTATTCCATGTTGTTTTAATTACTACCACTTTGTAGTATAGGTGAAGTTGGAGAAAGTGATGTCTGACATATTATTTTTTTTTCAAATATTACCTAAACAATTAATGGCAGTATATTGTTTCCTATGAATTGCATAGAAGTCCTTGATCTATTTCTTTGAAATATATTATCATTTTCATATAGGAACTGAATTATATCTGTACTATACTTTGGGGAGGAATATTGCAATTTTGATGTTATTAATCCTCCAATCAATGAGTAGTATATATGTTTTCATTTCCTTGTATCCTCTCTTATTTCTTTTTTTAATTTTATTTAAACACCTTGATTACATATATGATTGTGTTAAGGTTTCAGTCATGTTAAAGAACACCACTCATCACCAGTACAACATTCCTATTACCGAAGTCCCAAATCTCCCTCCTCCCCACCCAACCCCCGCCTGTACTCTAGACAGGCTTTCCATTTCCCTCATACATTCTCATTATTAGGACAGTTCAAAATGAAGTTATTTCTCAACTAAACTCATCACTCTTTGTGGTGAGCTTCATGAGGTGAGCTGGAACTTCCAGCTCTTTTCTCTTTTGTGTCTGAAAATTATTATTGCAAGAATGTCTTTCATTTTTCTTAAAACCCATAGGTGAGTGAGACCATTCTGCGTCTCTCTCTCTCTCTCTCTCTCTCTCTCTCTCTGACTTATTTCACTCAGCATAATAGATTCCATGTTCATCCATGTATCCATGTATAGGTAAATTTCATGACTTCATCTCTCCTGACAGCTGCATAATATTCCATTTGTATATGTACCACAGTTTCTTTAGCCATTCGTCTGTTGAAGGGCATCTTGGTTGTTTCCAGAATCTTACTATGGTAAATAGTGTTGCGATGAATATAGGTGTAAGGAAGGGATTTTTATAATGTATTTTTGTGTTCCTAAGGTATATTCCTAGGAGTTGTATAGCTGGATCATATGAGAGCTCGATTTTTAGTTTTTGGAGGAATCTCTATATCGCTTTCCATAAACATGTATCCACTCTTATTTCTTGAGAGAGTTTTTCTTGTTTTCTTTGTATAGGTCTTTCATTCCTTTAATTAAGTTGATTTTAACATACTTGATTTTCTAAGGCACAATTGTGAATGGAATTGTTCTTTTTTTAAATTTTATTTCTGATGTAATTTGGGCGGGCCCACATATAGCGGCACTCCAGGGTTACTCCTTGCCTATCATACAGAAAACAATCCTGTAAGGCTTAGGGAACCGTATTGGATGCTGGAGATCAAATTCATGTTGAAAGCATGCAATGTAAATCCCCTATTTGCCATGCTACTACTCTGGCCACTGGGATTGTTTTGTTGTTGTAGTTGTTGTTGTTTCTGGTTTTTGAACCACATCTGGTGGCACCCAGGGGCTCGGTGCTCAAAAATGCCTCCTGACAGGCTCAGGGGATCATATGGGTTATTGGGGATCGAACCCAGGTCTACACTGGCTTGGCAGTGTGCAAAGCAAATATCCTACTTCTCTGCTATTACTCAGGCCCCCTACTGGGATTGTTTTTTTAATATCTCTTTCTTCGCTTTCATTATTTGTACATATAAAAAATATATAGATTGTTGCATATTATTCTTGTAGCCTGCCATTCAACTATACAAATCTATTGTTTCTAGAATTTTTGTAGAATTTTAGGAGTTTATAAATATAGTATTTCATCCACAAATATCGAGACCTTGATTATTCCTCTTTTTCTCAAAATGAGATATATTTTCAGAAATATATACATAAACCATTAGAACAATGATTATTTTTAGCTATCAACACTAAAATTACCTCCTTTTTAAAAATATTTTATTGTTGATAAAGTGAATTACAAATATTTCAAAGTAGTATTAAGGTACATAGTGACAATGAATGAGGGGCATTCCTATCACCAGTATTGTCTTCCTTCCACACCTGTTCCTGGCCTGCATCCCATATCTTCTTCCTTTACCCATTCCCCAAATGCTAGTGTAACTGGTCCCATTTGTACAGCTTGTTGTAGATTGGGTATTGATTCTGTTGTCTTTTGGTTTGGTGTTCAAGTCTGATCATTTTTTTATTTCCACTTTCATATGACTGTCTGGTCCTGGTACCATCCATTTTTCACCTTCAATTTATGAGGCTGAATAAGATTATTCAAGTTTATGTGGTTCTGTTGGAGATAAAAAGGAAAAGAAAAGAAAGAAAAAAGACAACTGGGAGGAGTCCATCTAGGTATTATTTCAATTCAATAAAAGAAGTGAAAAAAGATAGCCAAACAAAAGAAAAAGAAAAACAAGCAACAACAACAAAAAGACAAGCAAAAGAACAGACAAAAAAAAAACACAACAAAACCACCAACTATGAAAACAAAAAAAAAAAAACAAAAAACAAGACAAAACAAACAACAAAACAGTCAAAGAACCCCAACCAGCAAGTACATAAAAAAGTTTGTGTTTCTTCTTTTCTGCAAAGAAACAGTAAGTATTGGGAAAATTAGAAAGGAAATTTCCTTGGCCTTAGAGATACAGGGTTTCTCCACCCTTGAAGCATACTGTCATGGGACTAACCACAGGTTTTCATACATGCTTTTTTTTTACTCTCCCCTAAGTCTTTTTGTGGTGTCTGGAAATTTTCTGCTTTGTCGTGGATGATAAAATCAGGTCTCTCTAACTAGAGATCTTGGTATTTACATAGGTCACAGGACGAAGCCTAGAATAGTCTTTCTTTACAGTTATAGAAGTTCTGTCCCATCACTGTTGTTATAATCATCCATTTATAATGGTGGTTTTGGAATTTGCAAGGATCCTAGGATAGAGTTTTTTCATTATGTTGCCAGAAATTATGTTCCACTGCAGTTGTCACAGTCAGAACAATAGGATTGGAGATCTTAGTTTTTGTACAGATCCTAGGTCAAAGCCTAGGCTAGAGTTTTTTTTTTTTTTTTTGGTTGATCCCAGGGTAAACACTGCCCAGTCTTGGCTGTCAAAGTCAGTTTTCTGCAGTTGATAAATTTGCTTTTACCCAGAACAAAGGTCTACATGTCTCTCTGCTTTCATCTTACCATTAGGACAACCTACTCTTAGATCAGGTTATTCCTGTTTACTCTTTGTCGAGATGTCATATACAAAACTGATGCAAGTAGGTGCTAGAGCAGTATTAGGAATTTCCCAGGGGGGGGTTTGGTTCCTGGTAGGGAATTGTGTCGGATCTATGTCTGGGATTTTGGGATTGAAAGGTAGCTGCCCAATCACCTGGAGTGTAAGTTGGATCCACATGACCAGTGTTCAGGGTGGTAGTTGCTCTAATATTATAAAATGTATGGGTTCTTATCCATAGTAAATAATATCTTGTTTCTATACATAAATTTTCCCATTTATTAGTATGCCTTTGTGAAAAGGAATGGTGCCATATTATATTGCTGGTGCATTTGGGGTTCGAATAACAGGCTACACAATGTCTGAGCACTGGTTTTGACCTGAACTTTTTTGTGGGGGAATCACACCTGGCAGCACTCAGGAGTTACTCATGGATCTACCTTCAGAAATCGCTCCTGGCAGGCTTGGAGGACCATATGGGATGGCAGGATTCAAACCATCATCCTTCTGCATTCAAGGCAAATGCCCTACCTACATGCTATCTCTCCGTCCTGAGATTTTATTCCCCAGGCAAAGATTTTTTTTCTTGTAGGTGTTTGTACCAACAAGAAAATGTCTTGATTCTTCCTCTTCTATTTGGATTCCTTGATATTATTTTCTTGCTTAATTTATATTTGCAAGTACATCCAGTACTATGTAGAACAGAAGTGATGAAAGTAGGCAGCATTATCTTGTGCCAAAAGTTAGAGTAACAGCATTAAGCTTTTCCCCACTGAGTATAATGTTTTTTGTTTTTTTTTTTTTTGATAAATGACTTTGACTATATTAAGAAAAGTTCCTTTAGTTCCCATCTTATTTAAAGTTTTTATCATGAATGGATGCTGGATCTGTCAAATGGTTTCTCTGATTTTTATTTTTCCTTTTATTGCTGTGAGGTAATATGTTGATAGACTTGCATTTTTTTTTTTTTTGGTTTTTCAGGCCACACCCGTTTGATGCTCAAGGGTTACTCCTGGCTAAGCACTCAGAAATTGCCCCTGGCTTGGGGGGACCATATGTGACTCCGGGAGATCGAACCGTGGTCCTTCCTTGGCTTAGTGCTTGCAAGGCAAACACCCTTACCTCTAGTGCCCACTTCACACCGGCCCCAGACCTTGCATATGTTAAACCATAGTTGCATCCCTGGAATGAAAGCTACTTTGTCACTGTATGAAATTTTGATGAATTGTTGGATTCTATTCTATATGCCAGTATTTAATGAGAATTATTACAATTTCATAAAGGATATAGGCCTATAGATTTTTTTGGTGTCTGTCTACGTTTGGTATCAGGATGTTGCTGTTGCTGCAAAGAAATTGTTGGAGGTGTTTTTAAAAGTTCTTCAATATTCTGTAATAGCCTGAAAAAGATTAGCAGTTAGTCCTCTTTAATGGTTTGAATGAATTATGTAGTTAATACATAGGACTGGGCTTTCGTTTTGGGGAATATTTTTGATCACCATTTCAAAGTCTTCAATAGTGTTAGTAGTCCAAATCACATGTTAGATATTATAGGAGTCCAAGAATTTATCCACATTTTATAGTTTCCCTCATTGTGTGGTATAAAGATTCTCAAAGTAATCTCTGATTAATTTAGAATTTTTACCCCTCATTTTTGATTTACCTTCTAAGGGTTTTCTCTCTTTTGTGAATCTTCTTATTGGTTTATCAATTGTATATATTTTTCTTTTTTTTTTCTGTTCCTTTTTTTTGGGGGGCACACCCTATGGCACTCAGGGGTTACTCCTGGATATGCACTCAGAAATTACTCCCTGCTTGGGGACCATATCCGAGGTTCATTCTGGATGAGCCCCAAAGTAGGCAAATGCCATACTGCTGCGCAATTGCTCCAGCCCCTCCTTCCTTCCTTCCTTCCTTCCTTCCTTCCTTCCTTCCTTCCTTCCTTCCTTCCTTCCTTCCTTCCTTCCTTCCTTCCTTCCTTCCTTCCTTCCTTCCTTCCTTCCTCTCCTCCCTCCCTCCCTCCTCTCCCTCCCTCCCTCCCTCCCTCCCTTCCTTCCTTCCTTCCTTCCTTCTCCTTCCTTCCTTCCTTCCTTCCTTCCTTCCTTCCTTCCTTCCTCTTTTCTTTCTTTCTTTTTCTTTCTTTCTTTCTTTCTTTCTTTCTTTCTTTCTTTCTTTCTTTCTTTCTTTCTTTTCTTTCTTTCTTTCTTTCTTTCTTCTTTTTCTTCTTTCTTTCTTTCTTTCTTTCTCTCTCTCTCTCTCTTCTTTCTTCTTTCTTTCTTTCTTTCTTTCTTTCTTTCTTTCTTTCTTTCTTTCTCTCTCTCTCTCTCTCTTTCTTCTTTCTTTCTTTCTTTCTCTCTCTCTCTCTCTCTTCTTTCTTTCTTTCTTTCTTTCTTTCTTTTTCTTTCTTTCTTTCTTTTCTCTTTCTTTCTTCTTTCTTTCTTTCTTTCTTTCTTTCTTTCTTTCTTTCTTTCTCTTTCTTCTCTTTCTTTCTTTCTTCTTCTTTCTTTCTTTCTTTCTTTCTTCTTTCTTTCTTCTTCCTGCATTCCTTTCTTTCTTCTTTCTTTCTTTCTTCTTTTTCCTTCCTTCCTTCTTCCTTTCTTCCTTCCTTACTTCTTTCTTTTTTCTTTCTTTCTTCCTTCCTTCTCTTTCTTCTTCCTTCCTTCTCTTTCTTTCTTTCTTTCTTTTCTTTCTTTCTCTTTCTTTCTCTCTCTCTCTCTTTCTTTCTTTTTTCTTCTTTCCTTCTTTTTCTTCCTTTCTCTCTTTCTCTCTGCTTTATCTCCTCTTTCTTTTTCTCTTCTTCTCTCATTCTTTCTTTCTTCTCCTTTTCTTCTTCCTCCTCATCCTTCCTCCTCCTCCTCCTCCTTCTTCTTGTTGTTGTTTTTCTTGTTGTTGTTCTTCTTCTCCTCCTCCTTCTCCTTCTTCTTTTCTTCTTCTTTGGTTTTTGGGCCACACATGGAAATGCTCAGGAAATACTCCTGGCTCTGCACACAGAAATCACTCCTAGCAGACTTGGTGGACCATATAGCATGCCAGGAATCAAACCTATGTCCATCTGGATCAGGTGCATATAAGGCAAATGCCCTAGCACTGTGTTATTGCTCTGCCCCCCAAAAATGATTTCTAATCTTTTTTCATACTTAATATTTGGAAAATTCTCAAAATCTTTTGGTTCCCATTCTATGTAAATAAAAACATTTTATTATTTATTTTCTAAATAATTTTTCTTGATACACATGTGAATTACAAGTCCTTTCACAGTTGTATTTAATGTAGACAGTGACAGTGAATTAGGGCAATTCCCCACCATCATTGTTGACCTCCCTTCACACCGTTCACAGCATGCATCCCATACTCCCCCCTTTGCCCCCTAGACTGCTAGTGTAAACTGGTTTCCTTTGTATATAATGTGTAGATCTTAATTCTGTTGTCATTGACTTTGGGTTTGTATTTAGGGCCTGATGATTATTTATTTCCACTCAATATTCATGTGACTGTTTGATCCACTTTCTTTTCCCCCCTCCCTAATTTATGAGGCAGAACAAGGTGATTCAAGTTCTGTGGTTCTGTTGGGAAAAAAAAAAAAGAAAAAAACTTGGAGGAATCCATATAGAAATTGTCAATATCAATTTAAAAGAAAAGAGTTGGGGAGAGAAAAAAAACAAAGAAGAAGCAATGACAAAGTACCCAATGACCATAATAAACAACTCTTAAACAACAATACAAAAAAGAAGAAAAAAGGAAAAAAAAAAGAAATTAGGGCTGGTGTGGTGAGGTTTTGTGTTTTTTTTGTTTTTGTTTTTGTTTTTTGCATATGCACAGTAAATATTGGGAAAATTTGAAAGGAAATTCTCTTGGCCTAAGAGATACAGGGTTTCTACACCCTTGAGGCATATTGTCATGGGAACAACTACAGACTCCAGATATGCTCATTATCGAACCCCAAAGTCTTTATATGGTGCCAGTTGTGGCTCAGTTTTGCTCAGTTGTGTCTGAAAAAGTCAGTCCTCTATAATTAGAGATCTTGGTATTTGCACACGTCACAGGATGAAGCCTAGGATATATAGCCTTTCTTCATGGTTCCAAAAGTTCTGCTCAGTCATAGTTGTCAAAATCAGACCTCTAGAATTAGAGATCTTGGCTTTTGTTCAAATCCTAGACTGACTCCTAGGCTAGAGACTTTCTCATTGGATCCAGTAAAAGTTATGCCCAGTTGCGGTTGTCAAAGTCAGTCTTCTCTAAATAGTGATCTTGATATTTGGTCATATAAAGGACTTAGTGTTTTCTGATTTCATCTTACCATTAGGTGGTGAAGTAGGGCAACCTGCTCTTAGATCAAGTTGTTGCTGTTTCCTCGTCATCAGGATGTTGTATCAACCTGGTGCAAGTTGGTGCCAGGGTGGTATTAGGCACTCCCTGGGTGGTGTTTGATTTCTGGTGCTGTTGCAGGGCACTGTGTTATTTCTACTGATGGGGTTCTCCTACTGGGGGTTCGGTTTGTAGGGTCGCTGTCCAACCACATGGAGCCTAATTCAACTCCTCATGACAAATATTCAGGGTGGGAGGCACCCCTGTATTATAAAATTTATAGATTCTTCTCCTTAGTAGACAAAAGCTTGATTCTATACATAAGATTTCCCCTTTTTTTTGTATGTCTATGCAAAAGGGAACAGTATCATATTATATTGCTGGTGCATGTAGGGTTAAGAATGACAGGCTATACACTACTTGTGTCCTGGTTTTGACCTGCACATTTATCCCAAGCAAGACTTTTTCTTCTAAAATTTCATAAGAAGCAGAACTCAAACATGTGAAATTAAATATATATTAAAAATTATAAAATAAAATACTTAAAAAATTTTAAGAAAAGGAGAGAACAAAAAGAAAATAAAGTGTTATGGACGAGGCTACTATTAAATTTGGGAAATAAACACACTAAGAGACATTACTATTGAGGTGTTAAACATACAAAGAAAATGTAGATATCCCCATTAAGTCTTTTGAGATATTCTTGGAGAGGTAAGATTCAGGGCCCATTTCCATCCCAACACATTGTCTTGTTGTGCTTGAGAAATGGTTTGTAGCAATAAGGAATCCGCTAGTGTCCTTGAGCTGGGGCTCATTCTGGGGCTGAATTTGGTAGCATCAGCAATCTATATATAGGGGGTATGTGTGAGAAGTGCCACAGAGAATGAGTTTGCAGGAGTGGTGGTTGCAGGTTCTTGCTGGGACCTGAGATGTGGGACTGAGAGGTGTTCTTTCACTCTGGGAACTGGGTGGTGGCTTATTGGGACTGACGGTTGGTCTTGGTACCTAATGGGTTAAGAAATGAGGGTAAAATAGGGTTAAATAGGAAAGGATAATGGATCAGGATGGGGGATGAAATGATATAAGGAGTTTGAAGGGGGGAAGAGAAAATATATATAAAAGAGGCTATGTACAGTATAGGCATGATTATTTACAGTATCTGTTGTTTACAGTATATGTTGTTTAGAGTATAGGCAGACAATGAGGAGTCCATTGTATATAAACTCATACCCACTTATACATAGACATTAGAGATCTTTTGACAAGTTGTTGTTGGAGGCTTGACCCTCATAGGATGTGTCTGGGTGCTTAAGAAATAATTGTGTTAAGAAAAATATAGCTAAATATGGATTGGGAGGGAAAGAAGAGATAAAAGAGGTAAACAAAGGGAGAGAAAAAATAAAAATAATAAAAAATATTGGCCAGCCGCCTCAGAGTGGGAAGGTTTTCCAATTTCTAGGCACTTCATCATTGACAGGGGTGAACTTTGCTAAATGAAACTTTCATAGTTAGATTGTGGCTGGAGCATTTTAGGATAAACATTGTTTTCACATATAGTTTACTAAGCAATATGATAGTGAGCACTATAACCGGTGTATGCCCTATCTAGTGTCTGCTCCTGGCAGACTTGGTGGATCATATGGGATGCTGGGGATCGAACCTGGGTCCATCCTGGGTCAGTCAAAGGTAAGGCAAATGCCTACTGCTGTGCTGTCACTCTGGCCCCATGAAAAATTATTTCAAAAATTTTTCATACTTATTATTTGAAAAATTTCCAAAAACTTTTGGGTCCCATTCTGTGTAAATTAAAACATTTTATTATTATTTCTTGGGTGATTATCAAGACCTCTGGAAAGATAGTAGTACCTTATGTACCATAGACTGAACCCAAGGCCTCACATACTAAAGGCATGCACTGCATCACTAAACTACATTTCTGGCCCTTGGAAGTCTCAGTTTTAAAGTTTTTTAATTTAGTAAAGGGTAGCTAAAGTTGTAGCCTGAGTGCTAACACAGCATTTATCTTGCAAGAGATCAACCCAAATTTGATATATTTTATTTATTTTTCTTTCTTTACTTATTTATTTTGTTTTGGGGACCACATCTTGAAATTCTAGGGATTACTCTTGACTCTGCATTCAGAAATTACTCCTGGCAGGCTCGGGGAGCCATATGGGATGATGGGGATTGGACATGGGTTGTCCACGTACAAGTCCAAAGCACTACCCGCTGTGCTACCACTTCAACCTCAACCAGGTTTGATTTCTTTAACCCCATATGATAACCCAAGCCCAGCCAAGAGTAATCCCTGAGCACAGAACGAAGACTAATGCCCAAGTACCACCTGATAAAGCCTAAAAACAAAACAACCTCCCCCAATAAAACCCAAAAGAGCAGAAAGAAAAATAGTAGTTAATGTTAAAAATATTAATTTGGGAGAAGTATAAAGTTAATATAATTTCTGTGAGTAAAACTTCTATTATTAATCTTCCATAGAAATTGGCACAGAGGGTAATTTGAAAAACAAGAGCATGGTGTTTTAATAGATAAAAAAATAAATATTTGAAATATAAACTTAATTTTGTAGTTTCTAATTATGCTGAGAATTTGAAGAATTCCATATTATTATTACTATATTTAACTAAATGGAGATTATTTGTTTCCTTAAAGCCATTTTGGTAATCCAAATAGGGACTTGAAAAGAGTTGGTTGAGGAGAAAATTGCACTTGGAAGCAACTTGGAAAAAAATAAAAACAATAAAGGAGACTTTGTTAAGTTGAGGCACTTTTTCTATCAAAAATTATAAGGAATATTTTAATAGAATATTAATACTTGTTTATTCTAAGGTAGTGCCATCAAAGAATATTCTGTTTTCTTCTAATTCTCAGTCCCTACCTAGAAGGTTAATTCAGTAGATCAGAGAGAAAACTGACTTTACAACTGGAACACAAGAGATAGGTTTCAGACAAGGATATTTGGGAATGGAGAGATTAAATTGTTTTAGGAGAAGTTATTAAACTAAGAGGAAATAAAGATGTAGATATCTAGAGCCTTCTTCTCTCCCAGGAGCATGTGACTATCATTTAGAAGTTGGCAATTGAGTAGGAAGTTTCATTAAATTTAATGACCCAAATCTTACTGAGAGACTCATTTTTAAGTAAAGGAAGTCTTGCTCATTGTTTCTTTTAAAAATAGTGTTTCAACAAATAATTTCACACATCACAAGAATCTCTAAACACCATACAAAAATAAACTACTTTAAAAGTTGCTGACATCACTCCAGATTGATAATCTGTGTCTAAATTAAAGCTTGATCTCATCGTTGAGTGTATCTTATAGAATTTTCTCTTTACATGAACAATGTAAGTATATGGCATATTAAGAATTAGAAATACTTCTATCTTCCCCCAACCATTTAAAGAAATCTATTAGAAAATGTTCTCCAAAGAAGAAAAAAGACAAAATGGAAAAAAAGGAAACCTGCAATAAGCCAACGAAAACCATAGCTTAAAATTTGTGAGATTTGCTTTAATTATGGTAAGGAATATTAAAACAGGATTATAAAAGTTGGAAGATAATTTAATATTTTTGATAGGCATTCACAATCATATTATTAAATTTACACATATTAGCTAGTGAGACATATTAGGGAAATTTTAATGTTTGCAAAATAGGCTTTGTGTTTTTTAGTCTGAAGTAAGATTTGAGTGTCAGTGTATCTTTGCTGAATAAAGAGGAAGTCAAGAAATGGGCGGGCCTAATTAGAAGCTTCGTGATTGATAGAGGAGTAGGGTTGTCCTGACTTTTGAACAAAATTACAGTGATTCTGAGCATAATTTCCGAGTTTTGCTTTCATAACATGGAAGTTCATGGGCAGGGATTAACTGGGGCCCTTTCGGTGACTTCTGGGTCAAAGCTTGGCTGTAGTGTTTTCTAGGATCATAAAGTGAGGGAAATATGGTATGGTTCTGGGGTGCAGCCTTTCTAGCTTCCTCCAGTCAAATTCATTAAAATAGTAGAGTCACCTAACAACAGACACTAGGGAAAGGAAAGTTTATATAAGGAATCCAAACAAAAATGGGAATTTTATTTTTATTTATTATATTATTATTATTATTATATATTGGTCTTTTTAGGAGCAAACCTGGAAGAGCTTTAGGGCTATTCCTACCTGGTTCTCTGGTGTCACTTCTGGCATTTTGTTAAGGACCATACAGTGCTTGAGACTGAATCTAGGGATCAAAATGCAAAGCATGCTATCAACACCTTTAGACCTCCCAAGCTCCAATAGGTTGATTTTAAGTTTTGTTAATATAATTTTTATTTTAATTATAGTGGCTTACATATTGTTCACAGTAATATTCCAGGTACATATTTACATTGTAATCAGGGGAATTCCCACCACCACCAAATTGTCCTCCCACTAACCGCTCTCATCCTGCCTCCATATCCTCCACTCTCCCCCCCAGGGGTGCTGAAGAATGCGTGGTCCCTTCTGTGTCTAGTTTATTACTTAGTGGTCCTTATAGCTGTTTGGTCTTGGTGCCTCCATTACTGCCCCCTCTAGTTGGGAGGCGGGGACTAGAAAGATCAAGTTATGTGGTTTTGTTTAAGAGAAGAGAAAGGTAATATAATGGGTAAAAATTGACTATACCGACTATGAGCAGAGTCATTCTAGAGGCTCTCATCCTTGGTTTGAGGGATGTTGGGAAAAGAAGAAGGTAAAACACCACAGCAGTTCAAAAGAGAAATCAAATAAGATATCCAGTGAGCACTGCAGCCATAAAAATATGCCACCACATAGTTGCCATGGTCTTGAGATAGGAAATATGACGAGCGCAAGGAGGAAGACAGAAGAAAGAAGAAAGAAAAAGTAAATATATAATTAAAAAATGGACAACTACTTCAATATCTACCCCAAAACAAAGAAATCTATCAAACTTAGTTTTAAAAAATAATAAAAAATTAAAAAAATTAAAAAAAAGACTTAGTTAGTGTTTTTTGTACTCCCACCCCCCCCAAAGGCACAGTAAAATGTTGGGGTCATCCGAAACGGGAATCCCCATTGACTTAAGAGATACAGGATTCCCTACCCCTTGGAATATATTGTCATGGAGGTGTTTTTGTGCCGTATTGTCATGGAGGTGTTTTTGTGCCGTATTGTCATGGAGGTGTTTTTATGTGCCGTATGGAGGACTTCTGCTCAATCTGGATGATAAAAACAGACCTCTAAATCTAGAGGTTTCAGTCTGTGCATAGGTCAAGGATTGGAACTTATGATGAAAACTTTCTTTGTGATTTTAGAAGTTCTGTTTCCTTGATGTCATTTTTAAATCATTCTTCTGTAGTTAGTTGGTCTTGGGCCCCTTGTGTTGAAACTCTGATGAGCCTGGGATATCGTCTCTTCGTTATGTTTCCAGAAGACCCGTTCAGTTGCAATTGCCTCAGTCAGGACTCTGGAATTAGAGGTCATGATTGTTGTGCAGGACATAGAACAACCCCTAGACTAGAGCTTTCTTGTTGGTCCCAGAATACATAACTGCCCGGTCATGGTTCTAACAGCCGGTCATCTGTAGATCACGTTCTTGGCTTTTGTTTTATCATTAGTTGGTAAGGTAGGATAACCTGTTCTTATGTCCATTTGTTCCCAATTTCCTCATTGTCAGGATATTCATATTAGAATTGGCACATGTTGGAGATCGAGTAGTATTCAGGATGTCCCAAGTGGGCTTTGGTTCCTGTAGCTGTTGTGAAGAACCTGTGTCGATTCTATGTCTGGGGTTTAGGATTGAGGTCTGGACGGTCGTGTACAATCTTCTGGCATCTAAGATGGATCCACATGACATATTTTCAATGTGGGAGATTCCCTATATTGTAAATAAGTATGAGTTCTAATCTCTAGTAGATAAAATTTTTAAGTTTTTATTAACTTAAATTGATAAATGGCTTTTCCACTTTTATTACAATAAGAAAATCTTGCTACTTTTTTGAGAGCTATATGAATTACTGCTTTTTGTTAGGGTCCAGAGTCTAAGGACAAGGTCATATAATTGAAATAAAGCAAAGTAAGCTTTTATTCTGTTTACAAAGAACTACAAACTGATCTATCAGGGCCATCTCCCAGAGGAAGAGACCTCACCCATGTATCACCAAGTCATGTTATATAGGAATGGAAGCAAGAAGTGTTGACTTTTAAGGTTTTGTTTTAATAATTATTCATTTAAAGTATCATGAGTACAATCATGTTGTGACCTTTAAGTTGATTGTTGTTCAGAGTGTTTCTAAGGTGTTTCATCATGTCCTTTTATGGATAGATATCTAATGTGGTAAATTGTGTTTTTTTTAGGACCTTAGGGTCTGCGTCCATTATTGTTGGGATAGGAAACTAAGCCTTTATAATGGAAGTTAGCCGTGTTAGCCTAAAATTGAAAATTAAATTTAGGTTTACAAATGGAGGACTTTTGCTCTAGGCTTCATACTTTTTATCTTCTAATATTTTATTGTATACTTTAATGAGTATGCATTATTTTAATGGAAGTTGTAAGTTTGATTCATAGAGGAAATCAACACTACTTTGTTAAAATCTTGACAACATCTAAATTTAACTCTCATTATGTAATACATATATTGAGCTCTCCATTTTTTTCTAGATAGTATTTAAAAAATGGGAATAAAGAATATACTGTCTGGAAATGTGGACAGTGGCAAAACACGTGCTTTGTGTGAGGCTTTAGATATGATACTTATCACTATAGAAACTGCATTTATAATAAAGAATTATACTTATTATCAAGTTCATCATTCTTTTAGACCTTAGTGAGTTATGACAAAAAATGGATGTATTAAATTTGCATTTGCCCCTCCCCCTGTAGAAGAATGGTCCCTGGGGAGATGATATGGGGACAGCTGTGGGATGTGGTGTTGTGACTTATAGGGCTTTCATAGTATTTGGGAGGTGTAAAAAGGAAGATTGCAACCACCACCACTTTGTGAAGATCCCTGGAGTTTTTTAGTCCAGAACTTGTTGTACTTAGAGATTTTGTTGGTTTGGTATCTCTGTAGAGGTTAGTCGTGATTCAATGAAGTAGAGCCTCTTGTATAATGGCAACTGTGGGCTATCAGTGCGGTTGCAGGAGCTTTAGTAGAGAAGGGACCTGCCTACCTCTTTATGAAGAAGTTTCAAATGGTTATTGGCAGACTTCATTCAGTCAGAATGTGATGATTCAGAAACCTCAAGGATTTTATCAACCAATCACAGTTTGAAAAAAAAATATGCAATTCAAGTGCTATATCCACTGTACTGTCTCTATTGCCTCCAAAATTTTAATCTTCTTAGCCTTTCAATTAAAATTCCATGAAGAAAAAAGTCAAAATATTTTCATTTTATCTCAAACTAATACCAGGGACTAGAGAAATAGTAGCAGATTTAAAGCTCATGAAGTCGTATTCTCAGCAGCATAGAGACCTGGAGTCTCCCATTATTCTCCCACCATTGCAGAGTCTGAACAGCATCACATCTTCAGACTCTTTATTTGAACTATGGGACTGTTTGGCAAAATGACTCAGACCTACTGATCACTACTTTGTGAGAACCTCCCAAAACCAAATAAATGATATTACCCATTATACTATCTAAAGTTTTTTTAAGTCTTAATTCTTATCTAAGAATTTCTTTTCATTTTTTTTAGCCTTTACACTAGTCTTTATATCCTTTTAAAAATAAGGAGGGCAAAATACAGTACGCTGAACAAATAATAAGGCAAAATTTTACAAAAAAAGAATCCCTAGGTTTTTATGAATATATACTTTATTTGTATCATATATTTAAACATGATTTTTAAGTTTATAAACATATAAAACATATCTTAAAAAATAAAAAATGAGTTAATTTTGCATATTTTTTTACTTTAAAGTTAAAACAATACCTGTGAAACTGCAAACTTTTATGACCTTCATTTTCTTTTAGTAATTTCTATTTGCATTTTGAGAAATTTACATATACTTTCAGCTGAACAGTTTGGTGTTTCCTGTACATTTAATATTTAAAATAGTATTTATGTTTTATAATGTATGAGAAATGAAGAAACAAGGTACTAATATACTTGCATGCTATCATTCACCAAGCAAATTGAAATTCATATTCATACCTCTACAAACTCATGAAGAGCGTGAAAATAATCTTATATAAGAGCTTTTTCTATACGTATATTTCTTATTTTCATATAAATAAAGTTTCAGGTGCTGGGGCAGGGAGGGCATTTACCTTGCATGTGGCCATCCCAGAATTTGTCTCTGGCATTCCAGATTGTCCCCTGAGCCTGCCAGGAATGTTTTCTTAGTACAGAGTCAGGAGTAACCCTTGAGCACAGCTGGGTAGAACCCAACACCCCCCCCCCATTTTTTAAATCTGTGTTCTGCTATTGACATTGACTGAAAACTGCTGTAGTGGCAGTCCATAATTGTTTTTATTATTTTAGTCATTTAATCTGGTAGCATGCATATTCTTCCTAGAAGGATACTAATAACATTTTTCTTAACTTTCCACTTGAATTCAGAATGCTCCTAAAGATATTATACCTATTTCTGTAAAAGCAAAGCATTTCAATAATTATATAATTATATTCACAGTGCAGTGTTAGATATCTAGTCACACCTCACTTGGAGATTCTTATTTTTGAGTAAAATCTGGTCTTTATGTTTATGTACTAAGCAGTCAGCCATCATAGTTAATGTACTGAATGTACTGAGCAGCCATCTTAGTCCAAGAAGCTAAGGGATCAGATAACATTACCTATCATCTTTTAACCATGGGGAATTTTATTTTAATAGTGAAACTTTTTATTTTAATAGTGAGAAATTTTATTTTAATAGTGGTAAATTTTATTTTAATAGTGGGAAATTTTATTTGAATAAAATTAAAAAATTTTAATTTTATTTAATATTTTAAAATAAAATTAAAATTTTTTAATTTTATTCAAATAAAATTTCCCACTATTAAAATAAAATTTACCACTATTAAAATAAAATTTCTCACTATTAAAATAAAAAGTTTCACTATTAAAATAAAATTCCCCATGGTTAAAAGATGATAGGTAATGTTATCTGATCCCTTAGCTTCTTGGACTAAGATGGCTGCTCAGTACATTCAGTACATTAACTATGATGGCTGACTGCTTAGTACATAAACATAAAGACCAGATTTTACTCAAAAATAAGAATCTCCAAGTGAGGTGTGACTAGATATCTAACACTGCACTGGTGGCAGAATATAATTATATAATTATTGAAATGCTTTGCTTTTACAGAAATAGGTATAATATCTTTAGGAGCATTCTGAATTCAAGTGGAAAGTTAAGAAAAATGTTATTAGTATCCTTCTAGAAGAATATGCATGCTACCAGATTAAATGACTAAAATAATAAAAACAATTATGGACTGCCACTACAGCAGTTTTCAGTCAATGTCAATAGCAGAACACAGATTTAAAAAATGGGGGGGGGGTGTTGGGTTCTACCCAGCTGTGCTCAAGGGTTACTCCTGACTCTGTACTAAGAAAACATTCCTGGCAGGCTCAGGGGACAATCTGGAATGCCAGAGACAAATTCTGGGATGGCCACATGCAAGGTAAATGCCCTCCCTGCCCCAGCACCTGAAACTTTATTTTATAGGAAAATAAGAAATATACGTATAGAAAAAGCTCTTATATAAGATTATTTTCACGCTCTTCATGAGTTTGTAGAGTATGAATATGAATTTCAATTTGCTTGGTGAATGATAGCATGCAAGTATATTAGTACCTTGTTTCTTCATTTCTCATACATTATAAAACATAAATGACTATTTTAAATATTAAATGTACAGGAAACACCAAACTGTTCAGCTGAAATATAGTAATTTCTCAAAATGCAAATAGGAAATTACTAAAAGAAAAGTGAAGGTCATAAAAGTTTGCAGTTTCACAGGTATTTTTTAACTTTAAAGTAAAAAAATATGCAAAATTAACTCATTTTTTATTTTTAAGATATGTTTATATGTTTATAAACTTAAAAATCATGTTTAAATATATGATACAAATAAAGTATATTTCATAAAAAACCTAGGGATTCTTTTTTTGTAAAATTTTGCCTTATTATTTGTTCAGCGTACTGTATTTTTGCCCTCCTTATTTTTAAAAGGATATAAAGACTAGTGTAAAGGCTAAAATAAATGAAAAGAAATTCTTAGATAAGAATTAAGACTTAAAAAAACTTTAGATATATAATGGGTAATATTCATTTATTTGGTTTTGGGAGTTCTCACAAGTAGTGATCAGTAGGTCTGAGTCATTTTTGCCAAACAGTCCCATAGTTCAAATAAAGAGTCTGAAGATGTGATGCTGTTCAGACTATGCAATGGTGGGAGAATAATGGGAGACTCCAGGTCTCTATGCTGCTGAGAATACGACTTCATGAGCTTTAAATCTGCTACTATTTCTCTAGTCCCTGGTATTAGTTTGAGATAAAATGAAAATATTTGACTTTTTTCTTCATGGAATTTTAATTGAAAGGCTAATAAGATTAAAATTTTGGAGGCAATAGAGACAGTACAGTGGATATAGCACTTGAATTGCATATTTTTTTTCAAACTGTGATTGGTTGATAAAATCCTTGAGGTTTCTGAATCATCACATTCTGACTGAATGAAGTCTGCCAATAACCATTTGAAACTTCTTCATAAAGAGGTAGGCAGGTCCCTTCTCTACTAAAGCTCCTGCAACCGCACTGATAGCCCACAGTTGCCATTATACAAGAGGCTCTACTTCATTGAATCACGACTAACCTCTACAGAGATACCAAACCAACAAAATCTCTAAGTACACAAGTTCTGGACTAAAAACTCCAGGATCTTCACAAAGTGGTGGTGGTTGCAATCTTCCTTTTTACACCTCCCAAATACTATGAAAGCCCTATAAGTCACACCCACATCCCACAGCTGTCCCCATATCATCTCCCAGGACCATTTCTACAGGGGGAGGGGCAAATGCAAATTTAATACATCCATTTTTTGTCATAACTCACTAAGGTCTAAAAGAATGATGAACTTTGATAATAAGTATAATTCTTTATTATAAATGCAGTTTCTATAGTGATAAGTATCATATCTAAAGCCTCACACAAAGCACGTGTTTTGCCACTGTCACATTTCCAGACAGTATATTCTTTATTCCATTTTTTAAATACTTCTAAAAAAATGGAGAGCTCAATATATGTATTACATAATGAGAGTTAAATTTAGATGTTGTCAAGATTTTAACAAAGTAGTGTTGATTTTCCTCTATGAATCAAACTTACAACTTCCATTAAAATAATGCATACTCATTAAAGTATACAATAAATATTAGAAGATAAAAAGTATGAAGCCTAGAGCAAAAGTCTCCATTTTGTAAACCTAAATTTAATTTTCAATTTTAGGCTAACACGGCTAACTTCCATATAAAGGCTAAGTTTCTATCCCAACAATAATGACGCAGACCCTAAGGTCCTAAAAAAACACAATTTACCACATTAGATTATCTATCCATAAAAGGACATGATGAAACACCTTAGAAACACTCTGAACAACAATCAACTTAAAGGTCACAACATGATTGTACTCATGATACTTAAATGAATAATTATTATAAAACAAAACCTTAAAAGTCAACACTTCTTGCTTCCATTCCTATATAACATGACTTGTGATACATGGGTGAGGTCTCTTCCTCTGGGAGATGGCCCTGATAGATCAGTTTGTAGTTCTTTGGTAAACAGAATAAAGCTTTACTTTGCTTTATTTCAATTATATGACCTTGTCCTTAGACTCTGGACCCTAACAAAAAGCAGTAATTCATATAGCTCTCAAAAAGTAGCAAGATTTTCTTATTGTAATAAAAGTGGAAAAGCCATTTATCAATTTAAGTTAATAAAAACTTAAAAATTTTATCTACTAGAGATTAGAACTCATACTTATTTACAATATAGGGGAATCTCCCACATTGAAAATATGTCATGTGGATCCATCTTAGATGCCAGAAGATTGTACACGACCGTCCAGACCTCAATCCTAAACCCCCAGACATAGAATCGACACAGTTCTTCACAACAGCTACAGGAACCAAAGCCCACTTGGGACATCCTGAATACTACTCGATCTCCAACATGTGCCAATTCTAATATGATATCCTGACAATGAGGAAATTGGGAACAAATGGACATAAGAACAGGTTATCCTACCTTACCAACTAATGATAAAACAAAAGCCAAGAACGTGATCTACAGATGACCGGCTGTTAGAACCATGACCGGGCAGTATGTATTCTGGGACCAACAAGAAAGCTCTAGTCTAGGGGTTGTTCTATGTCCTGCACAACAATCATGACCTCTAATTCCAGAGTCCTGACTGAGGCAATTGCAACTGAACGGGTCTTCTGGAAACATAACGAAAGACGATATCCCAGGCTCATCAGAGTTTCAACACAAGGGCCAAGACCACTAACTACAGAAGAATGATTAAAATGACATCAAGGAAACAGAACTTCTAAAATCACAAAGAAAGTTTTCATCATAAGTTCCAATCCTTGACCTATGCACAGACTGAAACCTCTAGATTTAGAGGTCTGTTTTTATCATCCAGATTGGAGCAGAAGTCCTCCATACGGCACAAAAACACCTCCATGACAATACGGCACAAAAACACCTCCATGACAATACGGCACAAAAACACCTCCATGACAATATATTCCAAGGGTAGGGAAACCTGTATCTCTTAAGTCAAGGGGATTCCCGTTTCGGATGACCCCAACATTTACTGTGCCTTTGGGGGGGGGGGAGACAAAAAACACTAACTAATCTTTTTTTTAATTTTTTAATTTTTTTATTATTTTTTAAAACTAATTTTGATAGATTTCTTTGTTTTGGGGTAGATATTGAAGTAGTTGTCCATTTTTTAATTATATATTTACTTTTTCTTTCTTCTTTTCTCTTCTTCCTCCTTGCGCCTCGTCATATTTCCTATCTCAAGACCATGGCAACTATGTGGTGCATATTTTTATGGCTGCAGTGCTCACTGGATATCTTATTTGATTTCTCTTTTTGAACTGCTGTGGTGTTTTACCTTCTTCTTTTCCCCATCATCCCTCAAACCAAGGATGAGAGCCTCTAGAATGACTCTGCTCATAGTCGGTATAGTCAATTTTTACCCATTATATTACCTTTCTCTTCCTTAAACAAAACCACATAACTTGATCTTTCTAGTCCCGCCTCCCAACTAGAGGGGGCAGTAATGGAGGCACCAAGACCAAACAGCTATAAGACCACTAAGTAATAAACTAGACACAGAAGGGACCACGCATTCTAGCAGCCCCTGGGGGGGAGAGTGGAGGATATGGGAGGCAGGATGAGAGCGGTTGTGGGAGGACAATTTGGTGGTGGGAATTCCCCTGATTCAATGTAAATATGTACCTGGAATATTACTGTGAACAATATGTAAGCCACTATAATTAAAATAAAAATTATATTAAAAAACTTAAAATCAACCTATTGGAGCTTGGGAGGTCTAAAGGTGTTGATAGCATGCTTTGCATTTTGATCCCTAGATTCAGTCTCAAGCACTGTATGGTCCTTAACAAAATGCCAGAAGTGACACCAGAGAACCAGGGTAGGAATAGCCCTAAAGCTCTTCCAGGTTTGCTCCTAAAAGACCAATATATAATAATAATAATATAATAAATAAAAATAAAATTCCATTTTTGTTTGGATTCCTTATATAAACTTTCCTTTCCTAGTGTCTGTTGTTAGGTGACTCTACTATTTTAATGAATTTGACTGGAGGAAGCTAGAAAGCTGCACCCAGAACCATACCATATTTCCCTCACTTTATGATCCTAGAAAACACTACAGCCCAGCTTTGACCCAGAAGTCACCGAAAGGCCCCAGTTAATCCCTGCCCATGAACTTCCATGTTATGAAGCAAAACTCGGAAATATGCTCAGAATCACTGTATTTTGTTCAAAAGTCAGGACACCCTACTCCTCTATCAATCACGAAGCTTCTAATTAGGCCGCCCATTTCTTGACTTCCTCTTTATTCAGCAAAGATACACTGACACTCAAATCTTACTTCAGACTAAAAAACACAAAGCCTATTTTGCAAACATTAAAATTTCCCTAATATGTCTCACTAGCTAATATGTGTAAATTTAATAATATGATTGTGAATGCCTATCAAAATATTAAATTATCTTCCAACTTTTATAATCCTGTTTTAATATTCTTACCATAATTAAAGCAAATCTCACAAATTTTAAGCTATGTTTTCGTTGGCTTATTGCAGGTTTCCTTTTTTCCATTTTGTCTTTTTTCTTCTTTGGAGAACATTTTCTAATAGATTTCTTTAAATGGTTGGGGGAAGATAGAAGTATTTCTAATTCTTAATATGCCATATACTTACATTGTTCATGTAAAGAGAAAATTCTATAAGATACACTCAACGATGAGATCAAGCTTTAATTTAGACACAGATTATCAATCTGGAGTGATGTCAGCAACTTTTAAAGTAGTTTATTTTTGTATGGTGTTTAGAGATTCTTGTGATGTGTGAAATTATTTGTTGAAACACTATTTTTAAAAGAAACAATGAGCAAGACTTCCTTTACTTAAAAATGAGTCTCTCAGTAAGATTTGGTCATTAAATTTAATGAAACTTCCTACTCAATTGCCAACTTCTAAATGATAGTCACATGCTCCTGGGAGAGAAGAAGGCTCTAGAAATCTACATCTTTATTTCCTCTTAGTTTAATAACTTCTCCTAAAACAATTTAATCTCTCCATTCCCAAATATCCTTGTCTGAAACCTATCTCTTGTGTTCCAGTTGTAAAGTCAGTTTTCTCTCTGATCTACTGAATTAACCTTCTAGGTAGGGACTGAGAATTAGAAGAAAACAGAATATTCTTTGATGGCACTACCTTAGAATAAACAAGTATTAATATTCTATTAAAATATTCCTTATAATTTTTGATAGAAAAAGTGCCTCAACTTAACAAAGTCTCCTTTATTGTTTTTATTTTTTCCAAGTTGCTTCCAAGTGCAATTTTCTCCTCAACCAACTCTTTTCAAGTCCCTATTTGGATTACCAAAATGGCTTTAAGGAAACAAATAATCTCCATTTAGTTAAATATAGTAATAATAATATGGAATTCTTCAAATTCTCAGCATAATTAGAAACTACAAAATTAAGTTATATTTCAAATATTTATTTTTTATCTATTAAAACACCATGCTCTTGTTTTTCAAATTACCCTCTGTGCCAATTTCTATGGAAGATTAATAATAGAAGTTTTACTCACAGAAATTATATTAACTTTATACTTCTCCCAAATTAATATTTTTAACATTAACTACTATTTTTCTTTCTGCTCTTTTGGGTTTTATTGGGGGAGGTTGTTTTTGTTTTTAGGCTTTATCAGGTGGTACTTGGGCATTAGTCTTCGTTCTGTGCTCAGGGATTACTCTTGGCTGGGCTTGGGTTATCATATGGGGTTAAAGAAATCAAACCTGGTTGAGGTTGAAGTGGTAGCACAGCGGGTAGTGCTTTGGACTTGTACGTGGACAACCCATGTCCAATCCCCATCATCCCATATGGCTCCCCGAGCCTGCCAGGAGTAATTTCTGAATGCAGAGTCAAGAGTAATCCCTAGAATTTCAAGATGTGGTCCCCAAAACAAAATAAATAAGTAAAGAAAGAAAAATAAATAAAATATATCAAATTTGGGTTGATCTCTTGCAAGATAAATGCTGTGTTAGCACTCAGGCTACAACTTTAGCTACCCTTTACTAAATTAAAAAACTTTAAAACTGAGACTTCCAAGGGCCAGAAATGTAGTTTAGTGATGCAGTGCATGCCTTTAGTATGTGAGGCCTTGGGTTCAGTCTATGGTACATAAGGTACTACTATCTTTCCAGAGGTCTTGATAATCACCCAAGAAATAATAATAAAATGTTTTAATTTACACAGAATGGGACCCAAAAGTTTTTGGAAATTTTTCAAATAATAAGTATGAAAAATTTTTGAAATAATTTTTCATGGGGCCAGAGTGACAGCACAGCAGTAGGCATTTGCCTTACCTGTGACTGACCCAGGATGGACCCAGGTTCGATCCCCAGCATCCCATATGATCCACCAAGTCTGCCAGGAGCAGACACTAGATAGGGCATACACCGGTTATAGTGCTCACTATCATATTGCTTAGTAAACTATATGTGAAAACTATGTTTATCCTAAAATGCTCCAGCCACAATCTAACTATGAAAGTTTCATTTAGCAAAGTTCACCCCTGTCAATGATGAAGTGCCTAGAAATTGGAAAACCTTCCCACTCTGAGGCGGCTGGCCAATATTTTTTATTATTTTTATTTTTTCTCTCCCTTTGTTACCTCTTTTATCTCTTCTTTCCCTCCCAATCCATATTTAGCTATATTTTTCTTAACACAATTATTTCTTAAGCACCCAGACACATCCTATGAGGGTCAAGCCTCCAACAACAACTTGTCAAAAGATCTCTAATGTCTATGTATAAGTGGGTATGAGTTTATATACAATGGACTCCTCATTGTCTGCCTATACTCTAAACAACATATACTGTAAACAACAGATACTGTAAATAATCCATGCCTATACTGTACATAGCCTCTTTTATATATATTTTCTCTTCCCCCCTTCAAAACTCCTTATATCATTTCATCCCCCATCCTGATCCATTATCCTTTCCTATTTAACCCTATTTACCCTCATTTCTTAACCCATTAGGTACCAAGACCAACCGTCAGTCCCAATAAGCCACCACCCAGTTCCCAGAGTGAAAGAACACCTCTCAGTCCCACATCTCAGGTCCCAGCAAGAACCTGCAACCACCACTCCTGCAAACTCATTCTCTGTGGCACTTCTCACACATACCCCCTATATATAGATTGCTGATGCTACCAAATTCAGCCCCAGAATGAGCCCCAGCTCAAGGACACTAGCGGATTCCTTATTGCTACAAACCATTTCTCAAGCACAACAAGACAATGTGTTGGGATGGAAATGGGCCCTGAATCTTACCTCTCCAAGAATATCTCAAAAGACTTAATGGGGATATCTACATTTTCTTTGTATGTTTAACACCTCAATAGTAATGTCTCTTAGTGTGTTTATTTCCAAATTTAATAGTAGCCTCGTCCATACACTTTATTTTCTTTTTGTTCTCTCCTTTTCTTAAAATTTTTTAAGTATTTTATTTTATAATTTTTAATATATATTTAATTTCACATGTTTGAGTTCTGCTTCTTATGAAATTTTAGAAGAAAAAGTCTTGCTTGGGATAAATGTGCAGGTCAAAACCAGGACACAAGTAGTGTATAGCCTGTCATTCTTAACCCTACATGCACCAGCAATATAATATGATACTGTTCCCTTTTGCATAGACATACAAAAAAAGGGGAAATCTTATGTATAGAATCAAGCTTTTGTCTACTAAGGAGAAGAATCTATAAATTTTATAATACAGGGGTGCCTCCCACCCTGAATATTTGTCATGAGGAGTTGAATTAGGCTCCATGTGGTTGGACAGCGACCCTACAAACCGAACCCCCAGTAGGAGAACCCCATCAGTAGAAATAACACAGTGCCCTGCAACAGCACCAGAAATCAAACACCACCCAGGGAGTGCCTAATACCACCCTGGCACCAACTTGCACCAGGTTGATACAACATCCTGATGACGAGGAAACAGCAACAACTTGATCTAAGAGCAGGTTGCCCTACTTCACCACCTAATGGTAAGATGAAATCAGAAAACACTAAGTCCTTTATATGACCAAATATCAAGATCACTATTTAGAGAAGACTGACTTTGACAACCGCAACTGGGCATAACTTTTACTGGATCCAATGAGAAAGTCTCTAGCCTAGGAGTCAGTCTAGGATTTGAACAAAAGCCAAGATCTCTAATTCTAGAGGTCTGATTTTGACAACTATGACTGAGCAGAACTTTTGGAACCATGAAGAAAGGCTATATATCCTAGGCTTCATCCTGTGACGTGTGCAAATACCAAGATCTCTAATTATAGAGGACTGACTTTTTCAGACACAACTGAGCAAAACTGAGCCACAACTGGCACCATATAAAGACTTTGGGGTTCGATAATGAGCATATCTGGAGTCTGTAGTTGTTCCCATGACAATATGCCTCAAGGGTGTAGAAACCCTGTATCTCTTAGGCCAAGAGAATTTCCTTTCAAATTTTCCCAATATTTACTGTGCATATGCAAAAAACAAAAACAAAAACAAAAAAACACAAAACCTCACCACACCAGCCCTAATTTCTTTTTTTTTTCCTTTTTTCTTCTTTTTTGTATTGTTGTTTAAGAGTTGTTTATTATGGTCATTGGGTACTTTGTCATTGCTTCTTCTTTGTTTTTTTCTCTCCCCAACTCTTTTCTTTTAAATTGATATTGACAATTTCTATATGGATTCCTCCAAGTTTTTTTCTTTTTTTTTTTTCCCAACAGAACCACAGAACTTGAATCACCTTGTTCTGCCTCATAAATTAGGGAGGGGGGAAAAGAAAGTGGATCAAACAGTCACATGAATATTGAGTGGAAATAAATAATCATCAGGCCTAAATACAAACCCAAAGTCAATGACAACAGAATTAAGATCTACACATTATATACAAAGGAAACCAGTTACACTAGCAGTCTAGGGGGCAAAGGGGGGGAGTATGGGATGCATGCTGTGAACGGTGTGAAGGGAGGTCAACAATGATGGTGGGGAATTGCCCTAATTCACTGTCACTGTCTACATTAAATACAACTGTGAAAGACTTGTAATTCACATGTGTATCAAGAAAAATTATTTAGAAAATAAATAATAAAATGTTTTTATTTACATAGAATGGGAACCAAAAGATTTTGAGAATTTTCCAAATATTAAGTATGAAAAAAGATTTAGAAATCATTTTTGGGGGGCAGAGCAATAACACAGTGCTAGGGCATTTGCCTTATATGCACCTGATCCAGATGGACATAGGTTTGATTCCTGGCATGCTATATGGTCCACCAAGTCTGCTAGGAGTGATTTCTGTGTGCAGAGCCAGGAGTATTTCCTGAGCATTTCCATGTGTGGCCCAAAAACCAAAGAAGAAGAAAAGAAGAAGGAGAAGGAGGAGGAGAAGAAGAACAACAACAAGAAAAACAACAACAAGAAGAAGGAGGAGGAGGAGGAGGAAGGATGAGGAGGAAGAAGAAAGGAGAAGAAAGAAAGAATGAGAGAAAGAGAAAAAGAAAGAGGAGATAAAGCAGAGAGAAAGAGAGAAAGGAAGAAAAAGAAGGAAAGAAGAAAAAAGAAAGAAAGAGAGAGAGAGAGAAAGAAAGAGAAAGAAAGAAAAGAAAGAAAGAAAGAAAGAGAAGGAAGGAAGAAGAAAGAGAAGGAAGGAAGAAAGAAAGAAAAAAGAAAGAAGTAAGGAAGGAAGAAAGGAAGAAGGAAGGAAGGAAAAAGAAGAAAGAAAGAAAGAAGAAAGAAAGGAATGCAGGAAGAAGAAAGAAAGAAAGAAAGAAAGAAAGAAAGAAAGAAAGAAAGAAAGAAAGAAAGAAAGAAAGAAAGAAAGAAAGAAAGAAAGAAAGAAAGAAAGAAAGAAAGAAAGAAAGAAAGAAAGAAGAAAGAAAGAAGAGAGAGAGAGAGAGAGAAGAAAGAAAGAAAGAAAGAAGAGAGAGAGAGAGAGAGAGAAAGAAAGAAAGAAAGAAAGAAAGAAAGAAGAAAGAAAGAGAGAGAGAGAGAGAGAAAGAAAGAAAGAAAGAAAGAAAGAAAGAAAGAAAGAAAGAAAGAAAGAAAGAAAGAAAGAAAGAAAGAAAGAAAGAAAGAAAGAAAGAAAGAAAGAAAGAAAAAGAGGAAGGAAGGAAGGAAGGAAGGAAGGAAGGAAGGAAGGAAGGAAGGAAGGAAGGAAGGAAGGAAGGAAGGAAGGGAGGGAGGGAGGGAGGGAGGGAGGGAGGGAGGGAGGGAGGGAGAGAGGAAGGAAGGAAGGAAGGAAGGAAGGAAGGAAGGAAGGAAGGAAGGAAGGAAGGAAGGAAGGAAGGAAGGAAGGAAGGAAGGAAGGAAGGAGGAAGGAAGGAGGGGCTGGAGCAATTGCGCAGCAGTATGGCATTTGCCTACTTTGGGGCTCATCCAGAATGAACCTCGGATATGGTCCCCCAAGCAGGGAGTAATTTCTGAGTGCATATCCAGGAGTAACCCCTGAGTGCCATAGGGTGTGCCCCCCAAAAAAAAGGAACAGAAAAAAAAAAGAAAAATATATACAATTGATAAACCAATAAGAAGATTCACAAAAGAGAGAAAACCCTTAGAAGGTAAATCAAAAATGAGGGGTAAAAATTCTAAATTAATCAGAGATTACTTTGAGAATCTTTATACCACACAATGAGGGAAACTATAAAATGTGGATAAATTCTTGGACTCCTATAATATCTAACATGTGATTTGGACTACTAACACTATTGAAGACTTTGAAATGGTGATCAAAAATATTCCCCAAAACGAAAGCCCAGTCCTATGTATTAACTACATAATTCATTCAAACCATTAAAGAGGACTAACTGCTAATCTTTTTCAGGCTATTACAGAATATTGAAGAACTTTTAAAAACACCTCCAACAATTTCTTTGCAGCAACAGCAACATCCTGATACCAAACGTAGACAGACACCAAAAAAATCTATAGGCCTATATCCTTTATGAAATTGTAATAATTCTCATTAAATACTGGCATATAGAATAGAATCCAACAATTCATCAAAATTTCATACAGTGACAAAGTAGCTTTCATTCCAGGGATGCAACTATGGTTTAACATATGCAAGTCTGGGGCCGGTGAAGTGGCACTAGAGGTAAGGTGTTTGCCTTGCAAGCACTAAGCCAAGGAAGGACCACGGTTCGATCTCCCGGAGTCACATATGGTCCCCCCAAGCCAGGGGCAATTTCTGAGTGCTTAGCCAGGAGTAACCCTTGAGCATCAAACGGGTGTGGCCTGAAAAACCAAAAAAAAAAAAAAATGCAAGTCTATCAACATATTACCTCACAGCAATAAAAGGAAAAATAAAAATCAGAGAAACCATTTGACAGATCCAGCATCCATTCATGATAAAAACTTTAAATAAGATGGGAACTAAAGGAACTTTTCTTAATATAGTCAAAGTCATTTATCAAAAAAAAAAAAACAAAAAACATTATACTCAGTGGGGAAAAGCTTAATGCTGTTACTCTAACTTTTGGCACAAGATAATGCTGCCTACTTTCATCACTTCTGTTCTACATAGTACTGGATGTACTTGCAATATAAATTAAGCAAGAAAATAATATCAAGGAATCCAAATAGAAGAGGAAGAATCAAGACATTTTCTTGTTGGTACAAACACCTACAAGAAAAAAAATCTTGCCTGGGATAAAATCTCAGGACGGAGAGATAGCATGTAGGTAGGGCATTTGCCTTGAATGCAGAAGGATGATGGTTTGAATCCTGCCATCCCATATGGTCCTCCAAGCCTGCCAGGAGCGATTTCTGAAGGTAGATCCATGAGTAACTCCTGAGTGCTGCCAGGTGTGATTCCCCCACAAAAAAGTTCAGGTCAAAACCAGTGCTCAGACATTGTGTAGCCTGTTATTCGTAACCCCAAATGCACCAGCAATATAATATGGCACCATTCCTTTTCACAAAGGCATACTAATAAATGGGAAAATTTATGTATAGAAACAAGATATTATTTACTATGGATAAGAACCCATACATTTTATAATATTAGAGCAACTACCACCCTGAACACTGGTCATGTGGATCCAACTTACACTCCAGGTGATTGGGCAGCTACCTTTCAATCCCAAAATCCCAGACATAGATCCGACACAATTCCCTACCAGGAACCAAACCCCCCCCTGGGAAATTCCTAATACTGCTCTAGCACCTACTTGCATCAGTTTGTATATGACATCTCGACAAAGAGTAAACAGGAATAACCTGATCTAAGAGTAGGTTGTCCTAATGGTAAGATGAAAGCAGAAGACATGTAGACCTTTGTTCTGGGTAAAAGCAAATTTATCAACTGCAGAAAACTGACTTTGACAGCCAAGACTGGGCAGTGTTTACCCTGGGATCAACCAAAAAAAAAAAAAAAAACTCTAGCCTAGGCTTTGACCTAGGATCTGTACAAAAACTAAGATCTCCAATCCTATTGTTCTGACTGTGACAACTGCAGTGGAACATAATTTCTGGCAACATAATGAAAAAACTCTATCCTAGGATCCTTGCAAATTCCAAAACCACCATTATAAATGGATGATTATAACAACAGTGATGGGACAGAACTTCTATAACTGTAAAGAAAGACTATTCTAGGCTTCGTCCTGTGACCTATGTAAATACCAAGATCTCTAGTTAGAGAGACCTGATTTTATCATCCACGACAAAGCAGAAAATTTCCAGACACCACAAAAAGACTTAGGGGAGAGTAAAAAAAAAGCATGTATGAAACCTGTGGTTAGTCCCATGACAGTATGCTTCAAGGGTGGAGAAACCCTGTATCTCTAAGGCCAAGGAAATTTCCTTTCTAATTTTCCCAATACTTACTGTTTCTTTGCAGAAAAGAAGAAACACAAACTTTTTTATGTACTTGCTGGTTGGGGTTCTTTGACTGTTTTGTTGTTTGTTTTGTCTTGTTTTTTGTTTTTTTTTTTTGTTTCATAGTTGGTGGTTTTGTTGTGTTTTTTTTTTGTCTGTTCTTTTCTTGTCTTTTTGTTGTTGTTGCTTGTTTTTCTTTTTCTTTTGTTTGGCTATCTTTTTTCACTTCTTTTATTGAATTGAAATAATACCTAGATGGACTCCTCCCAGTTGTCTTTTTTCTTTCTTTTTCTTTTCCTTTTTATCTCCAACAGAACCACATAACTTGAATAATCTTATTCAGCCTCATAAATTGAAGGTGAAAAATGGATGGTACCAGGACCAGACAGTCATATGAAAGTGGAAATAAAAAAATGATCAGACTTGAACACCAAACCAAAAGACAACAGAATCAATACCCAATCTACAACAAGCTGTACAAATGGGACCAGTTACACTAGCATTTGGGGAATGGGTAAAGGAAGAAGATATGGGATGCAGGCCAGGAACAGGTGTGGAAGGAAGACAATACTGGTGATAGGAATGCCCCTCATTCATTGTCACTATGTACCTTAATACTACTTTGAAATATTTGTAATTCACTTTATCAACAATAAAATATTTTTAAAAAGGAGGTAATTTTAGTGTTGATAGCTAAAAATAATCATTGTTCTAATGGTTTATGTATATATTTCTGAAAATATATCTCATTTTGAGAAAAAGAGGAATAATCAAGGTCTCGATATTTGTGGATGAAATACTATATTTATAAACTCCTAAAATTCTACAAAAATTCTAGAAACAATAGATTTGTATAGTTGAATGGCAGGCTACAAGAATAATATGCAACAATCTATATATTTTTTATATGTACAAATAATGAAAGCGAAGAAAGAGATATTAAAAAAACAATCCCAGTAGGGGGCCTGAGTAATAGCAGAGAAGTAGGATATTTGCTTTGCACACTGCCAAGCCAGTGTAGACCTGGGTTCGATCCCCAATAACCCATATGATCCCCTGAGCCTGTCAGGAGGCATTTTTGAGCACCGAGCCCCTGGGTGCCACCAGATGTGGTTCAAAAACCAGAAACAACAACAACTACAACAACAAAACAATCCCAGTGGCCAGAGTAGTAGCATGGCAAATAGGGGATTTACATTGCATGCTTTCAACATGAATTTGATCTCCAGCATCCAATACGGTTCCCTAAGCCTTACAGGATTGTTTTCTGTATGATAGGCAAGGAGTAACCCTGGAGTGCCGCTATATGTGGCCCGCCCAAATTACATCAGAAATAAAATTTAAAAAAAGAACAATTCCATTCACAATTGTGCCTTAGAAAATCAAGTATGTTAAAATCAACTTAATTAAAGGAATGAAAGACCTATACAAAGAAAACAAGAAAAACTCTCTCAAGAAATAAGAGTGGATACATGTTTATGGAAAGCGATATAGAGATTCCTCCAAAAACTAAAAATCGAGCTCTCATATGATCCAGCTATACAACTCCTAGGAATATACCTTAGGAACACAAAAATACATTATAAAAATCCCTTCCTTACACCTATATTCATCGCAACACTATTTACCATAGTAAGATTCTGGAAACAACCAAGATGCCCTTCAACAGACGAATGGCTAAAGAAACTGTGGTACATATACAAATGGAATATTATGCAGCTGTCAGGAGAGATGAAGTCATGAAATTTACCTATACATGGATACATGGATGAACATGGAATCTATTATGCTGAGTGAAATAAGTCAGAGAGAGAGAGAGAGAGAGAGAGAGAGAGAGACGCAGAATGGTCTCACTCACCTATGGGTTTTAAGAAAAATGAAAGACATTCTTGCAATAATAATTTTCAGACACAAAAGAGAAAAGAGCTGGAAGTTCCAGCTCACCTCATGAAGCTCACCACAAAGAGTGATGAGTTTAGTTTGAGAAATAACTTCATTTTGAACTGTCCTAATAATGAGAATGTATGAGGGAAATGGAAAGCCTGTCTAGAGTACAGGCGGGGGTTGGGTGGGGAGGAGGGAGATTTGGGACTTCGGTAATAGGAATGTTGTACTGGTGATGAGTGGTGTTCTTTACATGACTGAAACCTTAACACAATCATATATGTAATCAAGGTGTTTAAATAAAATTAAAAAAAGAAATAAGAGAGGATACAAGGAAATGAAAACATATATACTACTCATTGATTGGAGGATTAATAACATCAAAATTGCAATATTCTCCCCAAAGTATAGTACAGATATAATTCAGTTCCTATATGAAAATGATAATATATTTCAAAGAAATAGATCAAGGACTTCTATGCAATTCATAGGAAACAATATACTGCCATTAATTGTTTAGGTAATATTTGAAAAAAAATAATATGTCAGACATCACTTTCTCCAACTTCACCTATACTACAAAGTGGTAGTAATTAAAACAACATGGAATACAAATATACCCTCAGATCAATGGTATGGACTAGATATCTTGAGACAAATCCTCATTTATATAAAAAGTTAAAATTATTTTTTGATTTTGGACCAAACCATGTGGCATGCAGAGGTTATCCATGTTTTGTCCTCAGAAATTGCTCCTGGGAAGCTTAGGGACTATATGTATGCTGGGAATCAAATCCAGGTCCGTCCCAGGTCAGTGGCAGTCAATGCAAACATCCTACTGCTATGCTAGTTAATTTTTGATAAAGAAACAAATATTAAGTGGAGCAAATAAAGTATCTTCAAAAAGTGATGTTGAGATAACTGGTCATCTACATGCCAAAAATAAACTCAGACATCTTCAAAAAGGTACACTAAAATTCTATGCACAAAAGTCAAATTCAAAATGAGTTAAAAACATAGATATTAGAACTTAATTCATAGGAGGAAACTCCATAGAGGAAAATCTAGGCAGACTTTGTCATGACAGTAAAGTTAAAGATATCTTCAAGGAAAAAAACACCACTAACCAAGCAAATACATACAAATGGGACTACATTAAACTAAAAAACTTCTACACCTCAAAGGAATCAGTGACCAAGATAAAATGACTACCCATGATTGGGACAAATATACACCCAATACACATCTAATACACATCTAATAAGGTTTTGACATCTATGAGACATACAATACTGGTAGAACTTAACAAGAAAAAAATCATCTAACACCAATAAAAATAGGGGAAAGAGATGAGAAAAACTTCCTCAAAGAAGAAATACAGATGGAGAAACAGCATATGAAAATAGGTTCCACATCATTAATCCTAATGGAAATGCAAATAAAAACAATACGATATCTCATACAACAAAAACTGGCATGCATCAAAAAGAATGAGAATAACCAGTGCTGATACCAATGCAGAGAGAAAGATACTCTCATTCATTGCTGGTGGGAATGTCAACTGGACCATCCTATTTGGAAAACAATGTGGACATTCTTCAAAAAAGTAGATATTGGCTACAATATGACCTAACAATACTCCTCTAAATATATCCTAGTGACTCAGTAACACAATGCAGAAAAGTCATCTGCACTTTAAAGTTCACTGAAGCATATTCACAATAACCAGAATCTGGAAACAATCTAAGTGTCAAAAAACAGGTGAGTTTTTTGCACTACAGAAACTGTAGTACATCTACACAATGGATTATTATACAGCAATGAGGAAAAATAAAGCCATGAAATTTGCTTAGAGATGGATGGATATGGAAAGTTTTATGCTGAGAAAAATGAGTCAGGAGAGAAGGATAGAGATAATGATAATATTCATTTGTGGTATATATAAAAATAATGATATAAAATGATAATATAGTAATAATGACCAAAGACAATAGAGACTAGGGCCAAGCCCACTAGCCCATCGTAGAAAACTTTGCACAAAGAGTAGAAAAGTGCACTTAGGGCAGAGAAAATACCACTATCGCAATGAAAGTTGGAAATGATCACTCTGGACAAGTACTGGGTGCTGAAGGATGTAAAGTGATGTGCATGATACCACTTAGGTAACAATATTGCAAGTCATAGTGTATAAAAAATAAAAGGTAAGACAGGAATAAAGAGAGAGCGCAAGAAAGAAAAAAAGATCTGCCAGAAATATTTTGGTGGAAGGGCTAGAGGGACATTGGGACATTGGTTGCAAGAAATGTTCACTGGTGAAGGATGGATGTTGGATATTTTATGACTGAAACTCAAATATGAATCACTTTATAACTGTATCTCATGGGAATTCATTAATATTTTATTAAAATTATTTAAATGAACAATTAAAATCAATTGCATGGTATTTTCATACACTTCAAACATTGAAATGCCTAAATTCAGATGGATATGTTGCAGTCAATTGTATCTACTAAGGTTTAGAACTTGAAATACTTGCAAAGCCATGGCTTTCAAACTATTTTTACAGATAACTTACAGCAGACAATATATTTATCATTTCAAATAATAGGGATTTTCTGGTCCCATATTTTTCATCATGATTCATATTCATGGGGTTTCACTCCTCACTTTAGCCTCTATATGCAATGAAAACAAGATATAAACTGTTCTTTTGCAGTTTGCATGTCTTCTAAATTTGGTTCTTCATTTTTTTTCTGATTTTTTAATCTTTTATTTCACTATTTCCATAGTTTCTACTTTGATGAATTCTCATTATATGACTAATAGACCTGAAAAAACTATATATATATACATATATATAAATATACATATATATTTAAACAAAAGATGTTCTTTTATTTACCTTTGTATTACTGTGTTATTTTATATCAAATGTGGTCATTAGAAGGGATTGCACAAAAAGTATTCCTTTGGACACTTGAAAGGCCCGAGGCTGCCAGGGCCCCGTGCTGCAAGGTTCTCAACAGCACATGTGGCCCAGTTACTGGGTGGAGCCTCATGCCCACCCAGGGATGCCAATATGTAGCGACCACCGCCCCAGACTCTGTGAGCCTGGATTGTGTGTGTTTGTGAGTAGGGAGAGAGGGAGAGGAGAGAGAGAGAGAGAGAGAGAGAGAGAGAGAGAGAGAGAACAAAAAAAGAAAGTAATAGATACAAAGCAAACAGCATCTCTCAGATGCTTTTTCTCTGCCCCCCCCCCGTCCCATCCCCCCACAGATCCTCAAGTGCTGCTTTGGTCACTACCCTAGCATCCTCTGCAAAGTCCAAGCCATTTCAAGAATGGCTATTCAGATTCAAATGTCATTCAGTGGGGTTATCCAAGGGGCCTGTCAAATCCAACCCGACATACATCAACAGCCTTTTGGATCTGACCTACCTAGAATGTCCTACCCTAAAAACTTTTATATATGAAAAAAAGTGGGGGAATCTAGTCCTACAGTCCAGCACCAGCCAGCCATGAAAAGGAAGCTTACTCTTTAAGTAAGATCCTAATTGTGATTATATATATATATATATATATATATATATATATATATATATATACACCTGTTTATTTACCTGCCCTCAATCTGACCTTACCTGATCCCAAACCCATCTCTCTCTCTCTCTCTCTCTCTCTCTCTCTCTCTCTCTCTCTCTCTCTCTCTCTCTCTCTCTCTCTCTCTCGCCCCCCTCCCTCCCTCCCTCCCTCCTTCCCATTAGTCATAGGTCCCTGGGCTTCTCTATTAAAGAACATTGAGATATTTGTCAGTTTTGCCTGCAAAGCACTATGGACACCAGCAGGGTGAAACTGTCTCCGACAGCTCGTTTCTGACAGACACTCTTGCATGACTTTAGCATATCTCCAAATAATTATTTGCTTATTGACTATTCATTTGTCTTGTGGACTCTTTTAAAAAAGAGCTAAGTTGGATCGGAGTGATAGCATAGAGGTAGGGTGTTTTGCCTTGCACACTGCTAACCTGGGACGGACCCGGGTTCATTTCCTGGCATCCCATATGATCATCAGAGCCTGCCAAGAGCAATTTCTGAGTGCAGAGCCAGGAGAAACCCTGAGCACCACTAGGTGCCCCCCCCCCCCCACAAAATCGCTAAGTAGATTTTCCCAGTTCTTGATTGCAAAAAGGAAATGATTTACTGAATGTTTTTTTTTCTATTATCTATCTAACCTTTGCCTTCTTCCTTTTAGTTTTATATTTCAAATATTTTCTGTAAAAGTATGAAAATATATGTTTTCTAAACTTTTAATGCTTTCCCCCTGGCCTATTTTATGGGCAGATAGCACATAAAATTATGCAAAAATTACTAGTCGCTTTTGTCCTCATAATTTAACACATTTTTCTTTTATGCACAATAAAGTATTTAAGAGAGTGTTGAACAAATACAAAGTGATAGTATATGAAGACCAGTTATGAGATCCAGGTAAGAACAGCACATGGGGCCTTGGGGCCTTATCATAGTCATTTACCCAAGGTAATACTGTAAGTACATTTATTACATAGTTTACTTCTTAATCTGTTCTCTTACTTTTAACATAGCTATACCCTTATTTTAAAAAAGGGTTTACAAGAAACTATATGCAGTTCAATATTTGTATAAATTAATAATATCAGCATAATTTAATATAATGTGGTTAGTATCATAAATATAAACCTAGCTACATTTTTTTCTATTTGATTAACTCTTCTTTATTCATCTTGCTTCTTTTTTATAAATATAAGACTGAGTAATTTTTTTTTAGACTGAGTAATTTTTATAATTCTACTTTAATTTTCCTTGCTACAATTCTTTTCTTCCAGGAGAATCTCCCAGATGATTCTCAGGATAAGTCTGGAATACCTGCAGCTGTTTTGCATTTAACCATACCATAGACTAAAGCAAAGTTGCACTGGAAGATCTTGCTGTGCCATCCCAGCAATCCTTGGGCAAAGGGCTTGTTTAGGGTCATATAAAATGTAGCTTAGGGTAATCCAAAGCTTAGATAATCCATCTATAGATGGTCAGGGGCTCATGAGGTGCTACATATTGTATCCAAGCCAGCCCCCCCCAAAATTCTTTACTGTATTATTTTATTGATTGCTGTGTGCTTATTCATTATTTAACACTCTCCAATCATGAACCATTATGCTATTCCAGTTTAAAAAAAAAGAAGTATACAACTGTATGTACACATTTGTCCCTTCTAAAGTTTTCTATTATGCTTCTAAACATTTTTCTTCTGGTGTTATAAACTTCCTGCTGCAATGTGGTTTTTTGTAATCATTTTGTATAGATAGTTAGCATTCTAAAGTTCTAAATTCCTCTTTTTAGATTCAGCTTTCCATTTGGTAATGTATTTCCCTTTTTACAGTGTGAATATGAAGTTGCTTAATTCTTTAAGCTTTGGTGTATATGGAAAACTCTTTAGTACATATTTTTTTATAAAAGGTGTTTTTAGATCTTCACTTAGTAGGCTTCATTATTTTAGTATTTTACAAATGTTTGTGCATAGGTTTAGCTTCCATTATTTTCAGAAGAATGTGAAATCATCATTATCTTAGATTTTACTTTTCATTGTCTGTTCCTAATTAGACTTAAGAAATTGTATTATAAAATATCTTGCGATAGTTTCTTAAATGCTCCTTGAGACTTTTTAACTGTTGATTGATTTTGGTCTTGGGCCACACCCTTTGGTCTCAGGGGCCACTTCCAGCTCTGCACTTAGAAATCACCCCTGGCAGGCTTTGGAACCACATGAGATGTCGGGAATTGAACCAAGGCAAATACACCACTGCTGTGCTATCACTCCGGCCCAAGTTCCTTGAGATTTTTAAGTTACCTGTATAAATGGGTGCTAGAAATATTTAGCTATATTTCTTTAAATATGTTTATATCTATTTTGGGCCTCTTTAGACATTTTAATCATTAATATAGTAAGACACTTGCAATTGTCCACAGTCAGCACTATTTTACATAGAATTTTCAGCATTTTAAAAATATATATGTCCGAGGCCGGAGCAATAGTGCAGCAGTAGGGCGTTTGCCTTGAATGCGGCTGATCCAGGATGGACCTTGGTTCAATCCCTGGCTTCCCATATGGTCCCCAAGCCAGGAGAGATTTCTGAGTGCATAGCCAGAAGTAATCCCTGAGCGTCACCGGGTGTGGCCCAAAAACCAAAACTATATATATATATATATATATATATATATATATATATATGTTTTAGAATGTTTTCAAATGCATTATTCAGTATTTCTATATTGAGTCAAATATCAATTTTAAGCAGTTATGCTGTTTCAGACTTTGAAGTTTTTCACCTCTAGGTCTCTTGGATATTTCAAATTTTCTTACATAGTTGAATTTTACATAATAGTAATATGTTCTCAATATTATCCTCCGTTAAATATAGGTTGTTAAACTCTGGCTGGTAGGCATAAGAATAATTCCAAATATTCTTTTTATTAGTTTTTAGTGTTTCTCTCCAAGTGTCAGGTAATTTCTATATATACAAGAATTCATCAGAATCTTATTGAATAATAATGAGGCACAATGCAGAAATCTAGAGTTTAAAGCTTTGAATATATTTTTGCTATTCTTTATTGCAAACTTTATTTTTGTAGGAATTTTCTCAACCCTCTTTTCTACTTCTATGCCTGGGCTCTCTGAGTTTTACTTGTTTTCTCTCTGTTCTGTGTCACCAGGTGGTATACAGGAACACATAGGTGGTGTTTCATTTATTGTAAAATATTTGTTGCTTATCTTATTTTCTGATAAAAAACACCCTATTTAGTAATATAAAATACCTTAAATATTGATTTTTAAAAACACTTATTATTAGTTTGTTTTTACACAGGATTTTAGATGCAGCTATTGCCTTTTGTGAAATTATCTATCTCTCTTATATTATTCTATCTGTTTTGAGAATAACAGTTGCAATAACATATATTTTGTTGCTTACTTTTTATTATCTTTATAATGGATGGCAGGAGTATGTGATTCCACTTGCCAATAATGAAAATTTAACTCCACAAATCTAAAATAAATTTATCTTAATTACAATTATTTCTTCAAAATATTTTATGTATTCACACAAAAGTTCAGAGAATAAAGACTATGACAAATATGTCTTCATAAGAAAAATTGTAATATAGTAGTTTCACTGATGTTTACAATTTAATCTCTATTTTTACATTTTAGTAACTATTTACTATCATGAAAACATAAAACTTTAGAGCAAATTTATTATTCTTAGTTTCTATAACAATACCCTCATAAAATAAACAACCCCCAAATACTACATCAAATGTTTTACTTTTCTTTTGAATAGATAATATCTTTTCCTTCTGATCAGTTTTGATCTGAACTTTATTAGAATACTCTGTTCAGTCTGAATCATGGTAAATGAGGTGAGATATGGGAAAACAATTTTTGAGATGGTAGATAGGCAAAAGCAAAATAAATCATTGAGGTGTTGGGAAATTGAGCGATGAGGAAACACTAAAGCACTAAGTGTACATATCTAAGAAAATTGAAAGAAAACTTAATAGCACGTTTCATGTATATGAAGGAATATTTTATGGTGTCAGTGAGCAGCTATTTGGTTTGTAAATTGAGGACAGAACTTGAATAGTCTCCAAGCTGATCACCTTGTCATTTATCTCATTTTCTTCATGTTTCGCTCTATCTAACATGAAGATGAAATAACAATATTACTCAAAAGTCTTTTTCATTAATCTCTCCTATTTATGAATTTAACAGGACTCTAGAATGCTACATCAAATCTAAACATACAATACAATCTTCCAACATATAATGCTATATATTAATAGCTTATTAGTAAGTACATAGAGAGAATAATAAAATATAACATAACCATATATATAATATATATAATATATATAGATATATAATGGCATATATAGTATTCTACCTCATAGTTCAATGCTTTCCCATATAGACATTTCACTTGTTAGACTTTCCTGTGACAAAATTTATTTTTACTTCATTTGTTGTGAGTTACAATTTACAATATCACTGACATCATTGATTTAAAGTTGTATTCTACAATGTCTCCACTATATGGGTACTGGGGATTGAACCCAGGTAGGCCACATGAAAAGAAAGTACCTGAACAACTGAGTTCTTTTTGTGCCCTACTGTGACATAATTATTAACATTTCTTATTTCCAAAATTCTTCTTCACTTATAACCTATCTACACGCCCTTTTTAATATCTTTTAATAACTATGTTTAAAATTATCTAAAATTGGGCATAAATATTTTAAATCCTTTTCTATTAAACATCATATAAATATAAATCTACCTTACCAATATATTTCTTTCATAGTTTCTTCAATTTCTTCAATTATTTGTTTGGTTTTTTATGTTTCTTTTATTTATTCCTTATTGTTATACTTATAAAACTCCTGTTATTTGTCCATAAGTTAATAAGATATACATAAGATATTAAAAAACATTCAATATTCTATAGTAAAGATATTAGCTGTCTTATCTTTTTTCCCTTCCTTTTGTCCCTTAGTTTCCATTTTTAACTCATTTTTCTTCCATTCCTTCCATTTTTCTCATTAGTGACATTTTGTGCTAGGTAATTTTTGTCTGTGAAATAGGCTCTCTATATAACAAAATATTCAGTAGCATCTCTGGCCTTTATTCATTAAATGCTCTATACCCCTAATCTTATCAAAGTCAAGTTTAGTGATTGTGAAATATCTGTTTGAAGACAAAATACTTTCTGAGAAATACTGCTCTAGTCACTTTGAATTACTTATAATTCCCTGAACACTGATATGTTGATTTAGGTTATCTGTGTCTCTATCAGAATGACTCATTCTCCTCTTTCTATTCTTGCTTTATTTGGGGGGGGAGCATACACGATGACACTCAGAAATCCTGACTCTGTGCTTAGAAATCGCTCCTGGCTCAGGGGAACATAAGGGATGCCAGAGATTGAACCCATGTCTGTCCTGGGTTAGTTGTGTGCAAGGAAAATGCCCTACCACTGTGCTACCATTCTATACCCATATTCTTGCATTTTAAAACTTGAAGAACCTGTTTCCATACGTAGACAATAAACTGATGATAAAACAAATAAAGTACAAAACTGACCACAATAAAGGACTGAGACTACTCAAGTGGTACAAAATGAGAGTAGCATGTGTTTAGCCCCAAAACTACATTTCTCTGCTCTGTGATCACTTTTGGATATAATACTAAAACTTTCAAGCTTCAATAGCTGCTGGAACACACAAAACCATTGGGTAACTACTGCTGGGTTGAGCACCACTGGGTATGTTCTCTACTAAAGTAAATAATAATAAACACAAATAACTTGAAGAAATAGAACATGTATCTAAGCAAACTTATCTCTTTGGCCTACAGTACATTTAATCACATTCATTCTCTGTTTTCATTAGCAACTTCCTTATAAATTATTTTGTTAAATTGCATCTCATTTAATGAAATGAAAAGGCTATAGAAATGATTAATCCAATCTGTACTTATGATCTTATGTCAAGCATATATTAAAGAGTTTTGAAGAAAAATTTTCATATACTTTCAACATATCCTCTTAATCAAACAATGTATACACACATTCCTTATTAAAAGTCATTGTTCTAGCTCTTGGAACCAAAATTCCTCTGAGACATTCTTATTATGGCTCTGACAACAACATGCGCCAGTTTTAATATGACATTCTGACAAAGAGGAAATGGCGACAACTTCATCTAAGAGCAGGTTGTCTTATATCATCACCTATCGATAATATGAAATAAGAAGACACGTCATACTTTGATCTGTACAAAAACCAGGATCGCTGACTACAGAAGACTGACTGCAACAACTGGGCAGAATTTATCCTGGGACCAATAAAAGAGACCCTAGCTTAGTCTTTGGCCTATGATCAGTGAAACAACCAAGAACTCTAATTCCAGAGATCTGAGACAACTGCAACTGAGCAGAACTTCTGGAAACATAATGAAAGACCCTATCCTGGGTTTCCTCCTAGGATCAGTACAAATACCAAGACCACCAATTACAGAAGACTGATAAAAACAACAGTGTTGGAACAGAACTTCTAAAACCGTAAAAACCGTAAAAAAGACTCTATCCTAGGCTCCATCCTATGACCTGTGCAAACACCAAGATCTCTAGTTACAACTGAGCAGAAAGTTGCCAGACACCACAAAAAGACCTCAGGGAGAGTAAAAGAGCATGTATGGAGCCTGTAGTTATTCCCATGAGAGTATGCTTTAAGGGTGGAGAAACCCTGTATCTTTTAGGTCAATCTCCCCAAATATTTACTGTGCCTTTGCAAAAGAGGGGGGGGGAAGCACAATTTTTTCTTTATTTTTTCTTTTTATTTTGCACTCGTGATTATTACTTGGTTGTTGTCTGTATTGTGGTGCTTTTTGGATTTTTTTTTTGTCATTGTAGTTTGAGTTTTTTTGTTTGTTTGTTTTGTTTTCTTGTTTTTTATTTTTGTCTTTTTGTGATGTTTTTCTTCCTTATCCCCTTTCTTCTCTTAAATTGATATTTATAACTCTCTAGTCAGGGGTCCTCAAACTTTGTAAACAGGGGGCCAGTTCACTGTCCCTCAGACCATTGGAGGGTCTGACTATAGTAAAAACAAAACTTATGAACAAATTCTTATGCACACTGCATATATCTTATTTTGCAATCAAGAAACAAAACAGATACAAATAAAATATGTGGCCCGTGGGCCATAGTTTGAGGACCACTCTAGATGAACTCCTCCTGGATAGACTTTTTTTTGTTTTGGGGGGTTCTTGTTTGTTTTTTGTTAATTTTTGTTTTTGTTTTTGTTTTTGTTTTGTTTTCTTTCAATTCAAACAGAACCACAAAACTTGAATCAATTTATTCTGCCTCATAAATTGTGGGGGGGAAATGGATTACAGTACCAAGACTGAAAAGTTGTATGAACATTGAGTAGAAAAAAAAATTAGTCTTAAACACCAAATCTAAAGCCAACAACAACAGAGTCATACACATTCTACAACAAACTAGACACAGAGAGAACCACTTATACTAACAACCCTGGGGGGCAAAGGAGGGGATTATGGGATGCATGCTGGGAACAGGGTTGAAGGGAGGACAACACTAGTGGTGGGAATTCCCTGGGTTCAATGTCACTATGTACCTAAAATATTACTGTGAAAGACTTGTAATCCAACTTTGGTCACAAAAAAAAGGGGGCCAGAAGAGGTGGCACAGAGCGGTAAGGCGTCTGCCTTCCTGGCACTAGCCTAGGACAGACCATGGTTCTATCCCCCGGCAAACCAAATGGTCCTCCAAGCCAGAAGCAATTGCTGAGTGTGTAGCCGGGAGTAACTCCTGAGCATCACCAGGTGTGCCCCCCCCCCAAATAAAACAAAAGAAACCCAAAACAAAAAAATCATTGTTCTATAAATTTAAAATTATTGGGGGCTGGAGAGATAGGAGAGATAGCACAGCAGTAAGGACTTGCCTTGCACGCAGCCAACCCAGGATTGACTGTGGTTCAATTCCCGGCATTCCATGTGTTTCCCTGAGCCTGCCAGGAGTAATTTCTAAGCACAGAGCCAGGAGTGAGCCCTGAGCGCTGCTGAGTGTGACAAAAAATAAATAATAAATAATAAATAAATAAAATATTAAGCTTGAAAACCATTTAAAGTAACAAGTTTCCAAGTAAGCTTTAACTAAAAATGTGATTTTAAAAATATTTTATTAACAAAATTTAATTAATTTTATTATTAATTTTATTATTAATTTATTATTTATTAATAATAATTATTTATTATTATATTCAGTTATAGTGAGAGAGTATGGGGATAGGTGTGTCTACAAAGGTAGGGAAGAAGATATATAGATATCAGGGACTAAATCAGCTCTAACATTTGAGTCATTATTGACCAGTATTTATTTTATTTTACTGACCAGTGTAAAATTACTTGTTACTCATAATTATTTTTCAAGCACACAGTATTTCACCACCAATCTTTTCACCAGTGTCCACTTCTTTCCTCCAATGCTCCCTTGACCCATATTGCCTCCCTGTTTGCTTATACAATAGTTGCTTTTTGTTTTTAATATATGTAAATTTTGCATTGTGGTTTACAGTATTCTTGCTGGTATATTTCATGTACAACAATCTGCTACTTTTCAACCACATCTCCTCCACCTGGTTTTCCTCCACCATGGATGTTTGCCACCCTCGCTCTCACCCCCATCCTCTTCAAAGTATTTTGTTTTATAACAAAACATGGAACACATTGGGTTTTGTTTGAATAGTGTTACTGTGCGCTAAAACAAACACTTAAATAATATAAGCACAACATTGAATAATATTAAAAAGAATAAAATTTCTGCTTTCCTGTGTGAAGCAGCCAAAAATATGACAGCGAACATTATATACTCTCTTCAGGGCCCATCCGATACTCCACCCAATAAGGGTGGATCCAGGGGAGTGCAGTTGCTCACAAATTCTAGCCCATGAACCCCACCACAATATTTATTAAAAAACCACACTACATGTGTGGCAATAGGGAAACAATAGAGGACAACACCACACATAGAAAAATGAAGATGGCAGCTCTGATGACACGAAAAGTATCAACCAATTAGTTATTCTCTCATATAAGGTGTTTAGAGAAGAAACGTGGAGGATGTACACAGAATTCAAAGAAAGCATAGATCAAGGTGAACAGATCACAAAAATAGAAATCAAAAAACTCCAATCTGAAAAAACAGGACTGAAAATCTTGGTAGAGGAGATGAAAACCTCAATGGAAAGCCTCTTGAACAGAATAATAGAAGCTGAGAACAGACTCAGTGAGCTGGAAGATGAGATACCGAACAATTCCATAAGCAGAAGAGATTGGAAAGGAACCTCAAAGCAAATGATCAGACAATGGAAAAACTACTCAAAGAATGTTAACAGATTAAAATAGAACTCTTTGATAAACTCAATAAAAACAACATAAGAATCAGTGAAGTCCGGGCAGGAGAGATAGCATGGGGTAGGGCATTTGCCTTACATGCAGAAGTATGGTGGTTCGAATCACTGCATTCTATATGGTCCCACGGGCCTTCCAGGGGGCAATTTCTGAGCACAGAGCCAGAAGTAACCCCTGAGCACTGCTGCGTGTGACCCTCCCAAAAAAGAGTCACTGGAGACAAGAGACCCAAGAAGAGAATAATAAAAAGAGAAGTTGGAGAAAGAGTGAGGAGAGGAAGAGGGGAAGGAAGAAGAGGAATAGGAAGAAGAAGAGGAGGAGGAGAAAAAGAGGAGGAAGAAGAAAGAATAAGAATTGGAAGAAAAAGAGGAAGGCGAGGAAGAAGGAGAATGAGAAAAGGAAGAAGGGGAAGAAGTGGAAGAAGAAGAGGAAGAAGAAGAAGAAAAGAAGAAGAAGAAGAAGAGGAGGAGGAGGAGCAGGAGGAAGAAGAAGAAGAAGAAGAAGAAGAAAGAAGAAGAAGAAGAAAAAAAGAAGAAGAAGAAGAAGAAGAAGAAGAAGAAGAAGAAGAAGAAGAAGAAGAAGAAGAAGAAGAAGAAGAAGAAGAAGAAGAAGAAGAAGAAGAAGAAGAAGAAGAGGAGAAGAAAAAAGGGAAAAGATAAGAGGAGGAGGAGGCTAGGGATGTGGTTCAATTTGTAGAGCAGATGACTTACAGGTGTCAATGCCTAGATTTGATCCCAGATGATCTTGTATTCAAACTCAAATATTCCCACTACTTGTATGAATTTGTGTAGATATGTATGTCTAAAATATGTGATAAACAAGCTCACCTCTAAAAAAGAAAATAAAATTTTACTGAATTTTTTCTACTACCCTTTTGCACCTCAGAGATGACATTTTATTATGCTTTCTAAAGTATAGGTCTTTTGCCAAATTTGATAAATTCTACTTTAGGCTAAAAGTAATTTCGAACATTCCATATACACTGTCACATTAAAATATTACTTTTGATTGTTTCCTTGTATTTTTCCCAAACCAAAGATTTGTTTTAAATTTCTTGCTGTCATATTCTATTTTTTCTCCAAGGTTCTGGGGTAATACTTTCAGTTACATGTTGTTAATTAATTGGTTAGATAGGCTAATACACAGAGAGAATCCACAAACAGGCATATACTGATCATTCTTTCTGATCTTACTATTGAACAGAACATGAAACAACAGAAGAAATGCATCTTTATTCCTCCTCTTTGACCATTGGGGGAAAAAATGTTGAATGATGGCGTCCAACCCAAGTTACCTTACCATTATTCTAACGATGTCAATCTCCAAGGCATCCAAAATGGTTATGTAAATAACCACCTGCTATGTTAATGAGAATACCCTACATTTGTTTTCTGGACATTCTAATGCCTTATTATTTTGCAGGATATTCATGTAAATTTCACAAACAGGAAACTTTCTGGTCTTTCTGAGTATTCTATTTTAGCAGTTATTTCTGCTCTGTCCAATAAACATAGTTAACATGTACTAGGATCTCTAAAGACAATATGTATTCAACTCAGTGCCAGTATCATACTCCAATGAATGCTCTTATGGGACTTAAAAAGTAAAAGACTTGTGTCTGGATTTGGATAGGGATTGCATTAAATCTATATAGCAATTTGGGTAAAATAGTCATTTTGACTATGTTAATTCTACCTATCCATGAGGATGGGATGTTCTTCCATTTCTTTAGATCGTCTTCAATTTCTTTCTGAAGTGTTTTGAAGTTTCCCTGGTATAGATCTTTCACTTCTCTTGTAAGGTTGATTCCTAGGTATTTGATATTTTTTGATACTATCTTAAATGGAATTGTATTTTTAATCTCTCTCTCCTCAACTTCATTGTTTGTATATAAAAACGCTACTGTCTTTTGTGTATTGACTTTGTATCCAGCCACTTTACTGTATTGGTTGATTGTTTCTAGTAGTTTTTCTGTGGATTCTTTAGGGTTTTTGATGTATATCATCATATCATCAGCAAATAGAGCTAGCTTGTGCTCCTCTTTCCCTACTTGAATTCCTTTGATTCCCTTCTCTTGTCGGATTGCTATTGCTAGGACTTCTAAGGTTATATTGAATAAGAGTGGAGAGAGTGGACAGCCTTGCCTAGTTCCTGACCTTAGTGGGAATGCTTCTAGTTTCTCGCCATTAAGCATAATGTTGGCTGTAGGCTTTTCATAAATAGCTGTAACTATCTTAAGGAAGGTGCCTTCTAACCCTATTTTGCTGAGTGTCTTTAACATGAACGGATGTTGGATTTTGTCAAACGCCTTCTCTGCATCGATTGATATGATCATGTGGTTTTTGTCCTTCATGTTGTTGATGTGGTGTATAATGTTGATTGATTTGCGTATGTTGAACCAACCTTGCATTCCTGGGATGAATCCCACTTGATCATGATGTATGATCTTTTTAATGAGGTGTTGGATTCGGTTTGCTAAGATTTTGTTAAGTATCTTTGCATCAATGTTCATTAATGAGATTGGTCTATAGTTTTATTTTTTGGTGGTGTCTTTGCCTTCTTTAGGAATGAGTGTGATATTAGCCTCATAAAAGGAGTTGGGGAGGATTCCTGTTTTTTCAATGGTTTTGAAAAGCCTATGGAACAGTGGTAATAAGTCTTCTTGAAATGTTTGATAGAATTCACCTGTAAATCCATCTGGGCCTGGGCATTTGTTCTTAGGGAGTCTTTTAATTACGTCTTCAATTTCCTCTGAAGTGATTGGACTGTTTAGAGTTTCTAAGTCTTCCTTTTCCAGTCTTGGAAGAGGGTGTTTGTCCAAGAATCTTTCGATTTCTGGTGGGTTCTCTAGCCTAGTTGAATATAGTTGTTCATAATATGATCTCATGATATGTTGTATTTCTTGGGGTTCTGTTGTAATCTCTCCCCTTTCATTCGTGATCCTAGTGATTTGGGTGTTTTCCCTCTTTTTTTTGGTAAGTTTTGCCAATGGTTTGTCTATCTTATTTATTTTTTCGAAAAACCAACTCCTGGTCTCATTGATTTTTTGTATTGTTTTCTTAGTCTCTATGTTGTTTATTTCTGCTCTGGTTTTTATGATTTCTTGCCTTCTGGTTGTGGTTGGATTTCTCTGTTGCTGTTGTTCCAATTCTTTAAGGTGATCTTTTAAACTGTTGGTTTTGTTATTTTCCTGTTTCTTAACATAGGCCTGTAATGCTATGAGTTTCCCCCTAAGTACTGCTTTTGCTGTATCCCATAAATTCTGACATGTTGTCTCTTCATTGTCATTCGTCTCAAGGAATCTTTTTATTTCCTCCTTGAGTTGTTCTTTGATCCAGCTGTTGTTAAGCAGTATGTTGTTCAATCTCCAGGTATTAGTTTTCCTCCATTGCTTCTTCTTGACATCAATTATAAGCTCTGTTGCATAGTGATCTGAAAGGGTACTTCTAATGATCCTTACCTTTGTGGTCTTATATAGGTTGGCTTTGTATCCTAAGACATGATCTATTCTGGAGAAGGTTCCATGTGGGTTTGAGAAGAATGTGTATTCTACTTTCTGGGGATGGAGGGCTCTATATAAGTCTATTAGCCCTAATTCTCCTAATTTTTCATTTATTCTTTAAAGAAATAGAACAATCAATTATAAAATTCATTTGGAACCATAGAAGACCCAGGATAGCTAAACACATTCTGAAAAATGAGAAGTTGGGAGGTATCTCCTTACCTAACTTGAAACTATACTATAAAGCCATAGTAATAAAAACAGCATGGTACTGGAACAGAGACAGGACCTCAGACCAGTGGATTAGAACAGAATTCCCAGACATAAACCCCCAGATATATAGCCAACTAATATTTGATAAAAGAGGCAAGAATATGAAATGGAACAAAGAAAGCCTATTCAACAAATGGTGTTGGTACAACTGGAAACTCATATGCACGAAAGTGAAAATCGACCCATATCTCACTCCTTATACAAAAGTCAACTCAAAATGGATCAAAGATCTGGAAATCAGACCTGAATCTATAAAGTTTATCGAGAATAAAATAGGCAGAACACTCGAAGACCTTTATATTAAAAGGGTCTTTGAGAATGGAGCACCAATGGCAAAAACGTTAGCATCAACTATAAACAAATGGGACTATATCAAACTAAAAAGCTTCTGCATGGCAAAAGAAACCCTACTTAATGCAAGAAGACAGCTAACAGAATGGGAAAAAATCTTTTCACTTGATATATTAGATAAAGGGCTGATATCTAGAATATACAAAGCGCTCAGAAACCTGAGTCCTTCAAAACCAAACGAAGCCATAAAAAAATGGGGAGACGAAATGAATAGACATTTTTCTGAGGAAGAGAGAAGGATGGCCAACAAACACATGAAAACATGCTCACCTTCACTCATCATCAGGGAGATCCAAATCAAGACAACAATGAGATACCACCTCACACCAGTGAGGTTGGCTCACATCAAAAATAATGGGAACAACCTTTGTTGGAGAGGATGTGGTATGAAAGGAACTCTCATTCATTGCTGGTGGGAATGCCCCTTGGTCCAACATCTATGGAGAAAAGTCTGGAGAGTGCTCAAAGATCTCAGAATTGAGCTGCCATTTGACCCAGCAATTGCTCTCCTAGGCATATATCCCCAAGATGGAAGGACATTCATTCCAAAATACATATGCACCCCACTATTTATTGCAGCACTCAGTATAATAGCCAAATCTTGGAACCAACCTCGATGTCCAACAACAGATGAATGGATCATTAAGATGTGGTACATATATACAATGGAATATTACATGGCAGTTAGAAATGATACAATCACAGACTTTGCAGCAACGTGGATGGACCTAGATCATGTTATGTTAAACGAAGTAAGTCAGAAGACAAAAGAAAAACACAGAATGGTAGCACTATTCTGAAACACCTAGAATACATAAAAAACAAAAAAAGGACATTGAAGAAGCATAACTGCTAGAACCACAAAGAAAGACTCCATAAACTCCATTCCCTGATCTGCACAGCCACCAAGATCTCTAGAAACAGGTCTGATTTTACCATCCAAGATAAAGTAGAAGTCTTCCACATACCACGAAAGCAGCAAGAGGAGAATAAATGATCTATTTTTTTGACGTCTTTATTTTGGTGTGGAGATTACGGTTGATGTCTCCAATATTATTTTATTTTATTTTGTTTTGTCTTTCTCTTTCTTTTTTGCACTTGAGTATGATTTGATTTCAGAACCGAGATTATTATGTGGTGCCTGTCTTTATTGTTGTGGTGCTTATCGGTTATTTAATTCGATATTTTTTTTGTGTGTGTGTGTGTATTGTTGTGGTATTTTAATTACTTTTTTCACATCCTCTCTCAAATTGAGGTTGGAAGCCTCTAGACAGGACTCTGCCTATTTTCAGTATATTTGATTTTTGATTGAGAAGAGGACATATTAGGTGATGGGTATTCCCCTGATTTAATGTGAATATGTACCCAAAATACTACAGTGAAAGATATGTAAGCCATTATGGAAAAAAAAAATTGTGTTTTTAATCAGAAACTTTCTTTGACTTACATGTATTATTATTATATTAATTATATTATATGTTATGTTATGTCACTATATTATGTTATATTAGTTTACCTTATTAGGTTAATCAATTTTGTCCTTTAAATGAATTCTTACTTAAAAAAAAAAAAACAAAAAAAAAAACAACTTTAGTTTGCCCTGAAGAAAAAAAAAATAAATAAAAGATAAAATAAGGCCTCCCAATTCTTACCACAGGCTGTGTTCTTTACACTGGCTGTATAGAAAGAGGAGGTACAGTAAAGGCACCCCATATACACCTCAACACAGGCCCCTTGCCGGGTATGTATTGTGAATTGGGGGACAAAAAAAAAAAAAAAAAAAAGTAAAAGACTTACTTGACAATTAGTTATAGATAGTAACATAAATAGTTAATTTCTTCAACATAACACAAAGTGCTCTACCAATGTCAGTAAATTTTTGGACACAGTGCCATCCTGTATTGAAACTAATGATATATCAAAGCCAAAAAGACTTAAATTATATCTCAGACCACTTTATTGATTACTTCTATCCATCACCTTTTATGTTCTTTTCCATAGTTGAAAATGCTTATATTACTTTTTATTCCATACATTAAACAAATAACTATTGCTTTCAGAATTTTAGTAACAAAGAGAACTGAAAAATAGATGGGAACTGTTGTTAAGTGTGTTTCAGTTTAAAGAGAAACCATTATACCTACAGATCAATGCAAACTAGTACTTTGTATAAAGCAGAGCATCTCAGAAAAGGTTTCAAAGGTAACATACTTTATACAGTTTTTTAAAATGAATTAGGGTTTCTGATAGCACAAAAAAGAAAATTTTTTAAAGAACGAGAATAAAATCCTGTATATAATCCAACACCTTGATATAGACAATCTTAAATGGAAAATGGTAAAAGTATTATGAAAAATATGATAATGGACTGATTATGCTAACATTTTTAGATGACTGCCTATTGGGTCTTATCTCAAGTCACAATTATTACTATCGTCATTTCAAAAGCAGTGGCATAAACATTAAGTTTATCTGGCCTGGCTGAGAAGAAAACATTCACTATTTTCCTACTGAATCATCTTACAAAAACATCATTGTATCTGTAGATTTTCTAGAAGCAAATCATAAGTGTGGGAAATAGGAAGACAACCAAAATGAATAAGAGGGAAGTATAAAGGAAACCAAAAATGAAGTCATTGGAGCAAGAGAGATGGTACAATGGTCTTTCATGTGGCAAAACCAAGTATGATCCTAGGCATCCCTTATGGTCCCCGAGAACTCCCAGGAGTAATTCCTAAGAAGCACCCATATATCCACAAAACTAATAATAATAATAATAATAATAATAATAATAATAATAATAATAATAAATTACAATTATAATAATAAGGATTTAAATATGACTATGCTTTTGTGAAATTCCAACTAGCAAATTACAATAGTATAAGCAATTCAGTGTCTTTAGAAATCAATTAAAGTTAAAATATTTCATTTCTTTTTTTTGTCTTTGTTTTTGTTTCTGTTTTGGAATCACACCTTCCAATGCTCAGGGAATTACTCCTGGCTCTGCACTCAGGAATCACACCTCGTGTATGCACTCCTTATCAAATTTAGGACTAGTAATGTGACTCATGGTAGAATATCTGCCTTGCATACATGTGGCCTTAGCACTACCAAAACAAGCAAAACAATCCCCCAATAAAAATACATATAGCACAAGTGAGGAATAAGTTCTATGTCCTTTGTTATAATTATCCAAATCCTATGACATGCTGAAATACAAATAACTTGGAAATAATGGTATAAAACTCAATAATAAAAGATATATACTCCAGATGTATTTTTCAAATAAGATCCAGATGGGCAATGAAAAGGCTCAATAAACCAAAGAAGAATCATATTATCACCACCTGAGACTACAGATTTCTGTTTACAAAATGAGTAATAGACTTTCAGACATTGTGTTTATACAAATGGAATGTAACAGGTGTACAAAATTATTAATGAGGAACTTATCTGAATATTCTTAACCACACAACTAAATATAATTTATTTAAAATTTATAATAAAGGATTAAGAGAACTAAGCTAGATGATTCTATGATATAAAAGAAGCAATTAGATAAGTAGGTGATACCAACATCAGAAAAAAGATAGGAGGAGTGAAAGTAAGGAGAGAAAGTGGGCTGAAGAGAGCAAAGAGAACTGGGAGCAGTATGATATCTTACCTTAATGCATCATTAATTTTAAGAAAGTCATTTAAAAGATTTTGCAATTTGGTGAATAATTTTAAATATAATATGGATATTTAGTATTATAATTATCTAAAATTTAAAATACTTCAGCAAAAGCTATTGTAGAAAAATGTTAACATTGAATTCAGACAGTGGGGGGTAGGAGCAGTGATGCTAGAGGTAAGGCGTGTGTGCCTTGCAAGTGCTAGCCTAGGATGGACCAAGGTTCGATCCCCCAGTGTGCCATATGGTTCCCCCCCAAGCCAGAAGTGATTTCTGAGCCCAGAGCCAGGAGTAACCTCTGAGCATTAACGGGTGTGGCAAAAAAAAAATTTAAAAAAAGATTTTAGACAGTGGACATATGGGCTACACTTTATTTTTTAGAATACACTAAGCACTTTCCCACATATTTTAAACTTTATACTATAATGAAAAAAATAAATTACAAATGTGAGATTAGGGGATGAAGAAATAGCGCGGCAGTAAGGTATTTGCCTTGCACATGGCTAATCTAGGATGGACATTGTTTCGATCCCTGGCATCCCATATGGTCCCTAAAGCCAGGAATGATTTTTGAGTGCATAGCCAAGAGTAACCCCTGAGAATCACTGGGTGTGGCCCTTCCAGAAAAAAAAAAAACAACCAAAAAACCAAATGTGATATTAATTCATATTGCTAGTTATTTTATATCTCTCAATGAATAGCATCAAAAAAATTTAGTAAGCTTAGGTGTAAGACACAATATATTTAATATTCACTTTTTTGTTTATTAAACTTATTCACTCTCTTAACTCACTTTATAGTGATAACACAAAAATTTTTTAAAAAATTTTTGGAATTTTGGGGCAGGAATGAAAATGCAGTGTAGGGTGTTTGGCTTGCACTTAGCTGACCTAGGACGTACCTGGGTTTGAACCCCAGCATCCCATATGGTCCCCCAAGCCAGGAACAATTCCTGAGTACATAGACAGGAGTAACCGCTGAGAGTCACTGGGTGTGGCCCAAGAACCAAAAAAAAAAATTCTAATTTTGATTCTGATGTTACACAGACTCTTACTCAAATTACCTAAACACCTAAAATTTTTTATTTGTTATTTATGAAATGAGAATTTTATTAAAATTTTTATAATTACATTATTAATAAGTGCGCTGATGAATATAAATTCAGTTATAACTAAGAAAATGTTGGGACTATAAACTATAGCACCATTAGTACTGAGCATATAATTATAAAAGATCCCTCACTAGAATACTTACCAAAGCTGCTTTCTGCTTTGGAGCATCCTTCATATTAAGTTTAAGCTCCAAGTATTTAAGCAGCCTTAGTGAAGAATTGCAGCAAACATCATTAAATATTTTCTTTAAGTATAATCAAATTCCTAAATACTTATTACAATTTAAAGATGACAGAACTAATAAATATGAGCATATATCAATGCAATAATTTTATTTTCCATATTATAGAAACATTAGTACTGTTTAGTGTCTATGAACATAAGTTTATAAAATATTGAAAAACTTTTACCCTTATTTTGCTTTATATTTTGTAAATGTATCACACAAAGTTTTTGCTATAAACTCTGTGGAGTTATTTTAATTTGGTACAAAATAGTACTGCTATTTCTTATTTACATCCTTTTGAATAAACAGGGTATAGAGAATCTCAGTACTGTACTTCTAAGTAAAATGACATGATATTTAAAATTTTTTTCAGAAATATTTGATTTTAGAAACAGATTATCCTATACAGATCATATGCAGGGAGATTAGGTTGCAAACTTCCTTAATTGATTTTTAACAATTATTTAACTCTAGGGCTACCATTTGTGCAACTACAATTAAAGGCCCAGTACCTCAGTTTCCACCCTTAATTTTCTGACCTGTTCATAAATGTCTGCTACATGCTGAAGCTCACAGTGCAAGGTTTCATTAATAATGGATTTGTGATATAACTGTGATAGAATTTCTGTTCCCCAACAGAGTTGACAGTGTTCCACTTCATGGGAGAGCTGGTTTCTTTAATCTCACTTTCCAGCAAAGACAATAATTGAAGCAGAATGAGCAGAAGTTAATCAAATGGAAACAACTTACTTGACTGGTTCAATTCATTTATACAATTGATGATATAGCAAAATAATTAGTCTGACTATTCTTAGGTCATTAAGACAACCACATGTAAAATAAGATTTAAACATTTTCAGAATGATGAAAATTAAGATGGATTAGAATATGATATGCTATTTGTATCAGCTAAAATGTATATTGCAATCCAATCAGAATCCAGAGCATGTCTATCACTATGACATATTTAATGAATATTCAATGAGGCACCCAGAATAATCTCAAGTATTAGCTAGATGTATGGAAGGTAGTCAATAAATGCAATAGTACTTGAATATGTATCTCCTCTGAAGAAATATAACATCCTCAAAATAATACTAAGACACAAGAAAATATAGCTAGGGCTGAAAAAAATTCAAAAGTTAATACAGGCTCGGGCCAGAGTGGTGGCACAGCAGTAGGGCCTTTGCCTTGATAGCGGCTGACCTAGGACCAGATGGGGCCGAAGCTGTGGTACAAACGATAAGGCATCTCTGTGCCTTGCCCACTAGCCAAGGACGAACTGTGGTTCGATCCCCAGTGTCCCATATGATCCCCCAAGCCAGGAGTTATTTCTGAATGTATAGCCAAGGAGTAACCACTGAACATCACCGCGTGTGGCCCCAAAACAAAACAAAACAAAACAAAAAAAGTAAAAAAAAAATGGTAATACAGGCTCAACAAAGTTATATTTGTTTTGAATGTCTACAGTTTAGCCAAACTGATATTTCAGAACATAATACCCAGTGCTTTCCCTGAATCTGACATTAATATTAATTTCAGAAGGGTTCCCAAATAATTTATGGTTCAATAATTTACTATAAATATCTTTAGATTTCTGCATAAATATTATATTTGTGCATACTTAAATTACATAAAAAGAAAACAAATCAATGTCATCCAAAGAAATAAAGGGGAACTTAGTCTAGGTGTATTCCAAAAATTAAGTTTCCATTATCCTTTCTTAGTATAACATGAATGATGTGTCACATAGAAAACTCATCCAGGTTTCTGTGTACAGTTTTTATTGAATAACATTATGTAGGCACAATGATTCATTATGTAGCCTCAGTTTATTGAACTCATACTCTAGAGGAACCTTTGTCATAGAATCCAAACTTGACCTTAGATTTGATTGTTGATCTTTTTAATGAAGTCAGCTCCCTGTCAGAACAGTATTGTTCTGTCATGAATGAAATAGATTATCTACCAGATTAGAGCAGAGATCAGATTTTTTTTACAAAAGTCAAATACTTTACAATAAAGATTAATGATTTTACATATAGTGTTAAATAAAATATACAATGAATGATAAAATTGTTATACCTCTAGTTATAATTTCTATATCTGCTTTAAACTAGAGAATATAACTCAATATTATATTATACTCCCAAGAAGTCAGTGAATATTTTCTTTATGTGATTGATGCACAATATTTCCATAATTGGGACTATCATCAAGAATATTACATTACTAATGATGATCATTTAAATAAAAGCTCTTTAGATGAACATGGGATTGCAGGATAGGGCCAAATCATAGTTTCGGGCTGAAAATCATTTTTATGTCTACTGAAGTCTATAGGAATAATGCTTTCATGTTAGAACTTTGATTAGTCTAAGAAAGTAGTAGTAGAAGGAATTAGAACTATCCTATAATGGCCTGTAGGAATATATTTTTCCTAAAGTGCATTTCTCTTTGGACATCAATTTGCATTATTTTTCGTTAAGACACAACTTAAAATTATATAGAATTCAACTGGAAGGGGTCAATATAAGAAGCAAAAAACCTTGAAAAATGACTTCTTTGGGAAACTCATATAGTGGAAAACATTGAAGACCCAACCAGTCAAACTGAAAATAGTTCAAGTGTAAGAAATAAGACAATATATAGTAAATGTGTTTATATGTCATATGTTATGTGTAAATAACTTAAAGCAGGAATTTATCTTTGACATTTTGTTTATTTTATTTTAAGATGAGAAATATGTTGTGCAAGTGTTCGGCTACATTTTTTTTTTTTTTTTGGCTACATTTTAATATATCAAATGAAGCTCTCAATTCTACCTTCTATTATTCTGAACATCATTTCTTTTATTTGAGGAAGTAAATACACATTTAGTGGTGCTCAGGACTTACTCCTGGATCTCTGTTCAGGGATGGACCCCTAACACTACTCAGCAGACCATATAGGATTCTGGAGAGTGAACTTCTGTTTGTCACATGCAAGGCAAGTGCAGTGCATACCACATTACCTATCTGGCCCTCAATCACACCTAGATGATCAATTTATATGTTTTCCTACATTCTCTGGATTTAGTACTAAGCTTATTCAATAATTTCAGCATTTCCTAAACTGCTAAAAGTAAAGATACTAGCAATTTACTTGGAATGAGATGTAAACCGGTATTGATCTTCTTATTTGCCACATACTAGCTAAGTAGACTTGATTGTAAGTATTTGATTCTCTGAATAATATGTAGAACATAGACAACATAATGTGCTTCTATACTGAATATATGAGGAAAAAATTAAGAAAATGCTTTGCATAGTGTTGCAAATATTGTGTAATGGACTGGAATGCACGCTTTTTATACATATGCATACATAGGATTGACTGACATTTTTAAATTGCATTAGTCAACTTTAAACAAAATTGAAACATTCATTTACTCATGAATCTCTTGAAAATAGGATAATCATTTGGATTTTTCCAATAGTCAATTGAAATCAAGTTGGCTTTCTGTATCTCTGTCTTATGAGTCTACATCAAGAAATGTCCAAGGTTTATAAATCTTGAAGTAACCCTCATCTACAATTGCTACAGAAAATATCTTGAACTCTGCAGTAAGTTCACCTGCCATAGTCAAGTACTGTCATCATCCTCAAATAAAAAATGATGCACAAATACACGGTTGCCATTATCTGAATTCAAGTACTGTTCAAAGCCCTTATGAGAACTTGCTGTCATTTTTACAACAATGTCTAGTATCCAGGGGTAATTGCTCTCAGCACTTGAAGTTTTGTAAATTGAAAAGAATACACAATATTTTTTACTCACTTAGTATTCAACATGTTTATCTTAATACTTCAACAACTAACATGCCTTAAACATTAGGCAATCAATATTTTTCAGTGTTTAATTAGTACTCATAATTTTTTGATTTGCTAACCTGAAAATTAAATTATTTTCACTTTGAAAATTGGTTGCAAGGGGCCAGATTGTTAGCACAGAAGTAGGGCATTTGCCTTGCATGTGGCCAAAATAGGACAGACCCCAGTTTGATTTCTCAGCATCCATATGGTCCCCTGAGCTTGCCAGGAGTGATTCTGACCACCACCATACTAGGAATGAAATTAGACTCAAGTTCAATCTTGCCCCTATACTGCCTAATGCTTTCACTATCTCCTGGCCCCTGGAAATTATTTTAAATATCAAAAACCACTATTAGACTAAACAAATTCTTAGCATTGTTGGTAATTACAGACTATAGAAAATTACAGCTCATGTTCATATTCTCACAAAAATATGTGTAATACTAGGTAAATTTTACCTAGTTTTCTGCATCTAAAGTATTACAGTAATATATATATTAGTGTACTATTGTGATATTTATAAAAGCTTTAATATTATCAAATATAGAAGTGCTTGGAAAATATTAATTAAATACATCATGTTATAAAGATAAGCAGCTTCCACAGAATATTCTTTTTTTACTAATTACACAGAGTAAACAAGTTATATTTGTTGATATGTACTATTAAAGATATTAAAATTATAATACAATTATTCATTAATTCATCTGAAAAAGAAATAATAATACAATGAATATTCAACTAAACATTTCAGTAGAAGATAACTGTATTTTCTCTCCAAAATAGTGAAGCAATACTTTAATAATACTTAAATTCTCAAAAAACATTCAATTTTTTTGCTTTTGTTTTATTTTGCAGTGCTAGTGATTAACTATATGATCTTACACAAGCAAGGCAAGTGTTTTATACTATTGAGCTACATGCCTAGTCCCCTATTTTTTTTATTTACCTTTTCTTCCCATCCTTACCCTTTGTTTTCCCTTTCTTCTCCTTTTTCTCTTTTCAGTTATAAGGATCAAACCTAGAGCCTCACTTATGCAAGGCATGTTCTTTATTACTGAACTACATATCTGGCTCCTGCTTTTTAATGCCTTTTCTTCTTTAATTTCTCCCATTCTGATTTCTTTCTTTTTCTTCAGTTCCCTTTCTTTTTCTCCCTCCCTTTCTTTTTAATTTTCACTAGTACTAAAGACCAAACCCAGAGGTATATCATAGGGCAAGGCACTCTACCACTAAACTATACTTCAACTGTTCTGTGATAATTCATTATGTCACAAAAATTCACTTGATTAAAAAATTCAGTATTATACATCATTAATATTCAGGAAATGAAACATCCAAAGTTTATTGGTATCTTTATATGAGCACTATATCCTTAAGAACAAATAAAATACTATATTTTGTAATTATTTTCTTTTCATATTTTAGTGTGTGGGGAAAAGTTTAAGAATACTTGAGGTTACTGCTACACATTCAATTATTTAAACAGGGGAGTGTGGGAATGAGGGCTTCCAAATCAAGAGGAGATGTGAAATCAGCACAAATATCACCTGTGTCATTTTTAATCCAGTCTGCAATCTTCAGTTGGAAAATTAGAAATGGATGGAGATATACCAACCTGAAATTCCTCAAGGTCTGAAGTTTAGAAATCAGTCCTTTTCAATCTCTGTAAGTGCTTCTTGCAGAAGAAATCAATTATGATCTCCCAGAATGTACAGATGATATCAGATGGGAAAAACTCCCTGAGATATACCTAAGGTTAGATACACTAATTGAACTATCTTGTGACATAGGTTTCACAATGTCATTTAGTACAGGCAGAGAATAATCTATAATACACAGACCAATGTTTAGAAAATTAACAAAAAGCCTATGTGGTTGAAAAGTAATTCTGAAGTAAAGTCATCATTAGAAATCATGATTCTCAGAGTGGTGTCTGGATCTGGTAGGTTGAGGTTCCAGAACTGAGGTAGGGACCCAGGGCCAGTTTGTTGGCCAGATTTCTAAAGGTGCTATTACTACTTATCATCCATTCTTTCAGTGTTAAAAATTACACAAGGTAGAGGCAGGAGAGTCTCTTGGTTCACTTAGCCATGACTTTCTTTTGTTAATGAACAGTTCTATTAAAAATCAAAGTTGGTGTTAACTTTAGTGTGTTTGCATCTTGAAGAAATTGAGGATATGTTCCTCCTTTACTTGCAAGAATTACAGACGTTGAAAAAGCTTCCCTTTAAGTTAAACAAGAATCGAGAACTTTAGCATATGGATGCCTCTGTAGGTAGCTCTTGTACAAAAATGTTGCAGCTTCACTCCATAAAATTTAGAAAGCAGAGATTTCTGAATGAAGGAAAGTTATCTATGAGCTAGAGACAAATAGGAGGAAAGGCCTATGCCTACCACTCCTCCTGGTTCTGTTCCTGGATGCCATTAGAGTACTATACAGGTCCTGTTCACCACAACCCCTTTGACCCTGGCATTGGTAAGGCCCATTAGTTACTGGAGTCACCTCTAGAGAACCTGAGCACGTATTTAAAGAAGATAAAAAAAAAAGTTTAAAAATATTATATAGCAAAGGACAGTAAATTAAAATATAAATTTTAATAATAGCATTCTTCTAGCTCCAAAGACTACACTTTATTCTCCAAAGAAATATATAGCAAAAAATGAATAAAAAATAAATGTGGCCAGAGTGATAGCACAGCGGTAGGGCATTTGCCTTACATACAGCTGACCTGGGGACAGATCTGGCTCAATCCCCAGCATACTATATAGTTTCTGAAGGCCTATCAGGAGCGGATTTCTGAGTGCAGAGCCAGGAGTAATTCCTGTGTGCTGCTGTGTGTGTGCCCTCTCAAAAACAAACAAAAAAGTATACCAAGCCATAAAAATTCATGGGGAATAATGCAAAGTAGTTTAAAAAAGGCAATCTTGAAGAGAAAGTGAGTCAAGTTCCCACACTGAAAATGGATATGCCAGCTGTACCCACCTTCCAGAACATTTTCTTCACCATGACCCAACTTTTACCATTCAACCACAGAGCTCTACGGAGACACCAAACCAGCCAAAACTCTAGGCATGTCTGTATTTGGACTGATATCACCAGGACATTTTGGAGTGTGGGGGCACCCCACCCCTCTTGCCTTCTAGTACTTCTAGAAGTCCTGATTGTCAAAACGCAACCCACAAGAGGCCACAATATTAGCCACAGAGCTTGGAATTCTTGAATAACTTTTAATTTTTTTCATTACTGTTATCCCAATAAGGAAAATAACGTTTAGATGTCAACATACATTCAAAGCCACCTAATACTGTAACATTATTCCAAACAATGGTGCCTAAAAAAAAAGAGAGGGTTAAGTAGAAAAGAGAAAAAGAGAAAGAGAGAGAAATATTTATCATAGTAGAGGTCTGGGGTTGGGGTAGGATGACAGGAGGATGGGAAAATTGGTAGTGGGAAATGAACAATGGTGAAGGGATGGGTGCTGGAACATTCATGACAGAAAACTCAACTATGATCAACTCTCTTTTTAACTCTATATTTCACAGTGTTTTAACAAAAGAACAAAATGTTCTTAAAAATAGAAGATAAAATGTCAAATAAAAATAAAACAGTTTAGAAATTTTTAATTTAAAATGTTCATACATAAACGTAAATATATATCTATAAACATTAATATATATATATCTGACTAAAATACAAAAATTTTAAATAATTGTTTAGTTTTAACTAGACCACTCAAATTAATTTAGTGTCACTGTACCAATCAATTATACTGTTATATTTTCAAACTAATTTAGGTCAAAATTCTCAAGTACATGACTATATACTAAATTTTTCAGGATATTTTATATTAATGTTCTAGTTAACTTTTTCAGTGGGAAAAGGCAAAAGAAACTGTTAGACCAGGTGTAATATAGGTTTTTTTCTTCACTCTAAGTGTTTTTTTTTCTTCTAAGATATTTTTGTAAAAGAGAGGAAAAGAAAACTTCTTAAAGAGAGAATGTGAGCTACTTGAGAGAAAGAGGTGAGCCTCTTATAGAGAAAGGAAGGAATTATTTATCCCAGGCAGGGTGTTTAAATTATTTTGTCAATGATGTCTTGCTCTGAATTCAACAAAGGATGTATGTGCCAAATTGGTCTTAGAAAATATCCCTTGTCTCCATCCAATCTGCAGTACAACTACTGATACATTTTTTAATGCCTTACGAAAACTTAAGTCCATTCAAAGAGTAAAGATTTTGTTAAATTAAGATCATATTTTATACTCTAATTTAGTTTTTGATAAATGTTTCAGAATTATTATCTACATGTGAAGAGAGTTTAGTTGGTGATATATTTCAAAAGATTTTCTGCACTAACAAAGAAATAACTGATTTTTGTTTGTTTATTTGTTTGTTTTTGGGCCACACCCGGTGATGCTCAGGGGTTACTCCTGGCTATGCACTCAGATACCGCTCCTGGATTGGGGACGCCAGGGGAATCTAACCTCAGTCCATCTTAGGTCAGTCACATGCAAAGCAAATGCCCTTCTGCTGAGCAACAGCTCCGGTCCCCAAAATAATTAATTTCTTAACATGTTTCTTCAGAGCATTAACTGGTCCATCATAAAATAACTGAATACATTACTTTGAATGAGATATTTGGGTACAAATATTTAATATTTAACAACTTCTTCCATCTGTGCTATAAATTCTAAAGTATTAAGTCAGAATACAAATTATCATTCAAAATATTATATCCTAGTAATTAAATATGTAAAAATAAATGTATAGAGTAGCAAGTTTCTAGTAACATAAAAGTTATAGATGACTACAACTGGTGAATGTGGAAAAAATTGAGTAACTTCTAGTGATCAAATGTTTTGAGAGGAAAATAAGATAACTGTTACTAGCATGGTATGATTACAGACTCCCATGAATATACTGAGCTATTTGGTTATCACTTTAAATTGGTGTATGATATGATATGTGAAATATATTTAAAATAGTTATTTATAGGGGCCGAAGAGATTGCACAGTATTGGGACATTTGCCTTGTATGTGCCGACCTGGGAGGGACCGGTTAGATTCCCAGCATCCCATATGGGCCCCTATCTTGACAGGGGTAATTTCTGAGAGCAGAGTCAAGAGTAACCCGTGAGCATCACTGGGTGTTACCCAAAATCCAATAAATAAATAAATAAATAAATAAATAAATAAAGTTTAAAAAATAAAATAAATAAAATAGTTATTTATGAATAAATTCACCATAAAAACATAGAGTTTGGAGAGATAGTACAGTGGGTTGGGCATTTGTTTGCACAGAGTTGGCCCAATTTGGAAATTTGAATTCTTGGCAACACATATGATTCTTTGAATCCAAAGTAGTTCAGACAGAGCCTACAGAGTGGGCCCTTCCACCCCCACCAAAAAAAAAAAAAAAAAAAAACCCCAAAGAAACAAAATTAAATTAAGTCTTTAAAATTTAAGACAACCTTTTTAAATTTTTTTAAATTTTAAACTTGATTGATTGGTTTTTGGGCCATACCCTACGGCTCTCCGGAGTTACTCCTGGATCTGCACTCAAAAATTGCCCCGGCAGTCTGGGGGACCATATGAGATGCCGGGAATCGAACCAGGTTCCCCTGGGTTGGCCATACACAAGATAAAAGCCCTATCGCTGTGCTATCTATCTGTCCCCTAAATTTAAATTTTAAATTTTAATTATGAATCCAAGAATTTGGCTCTATTGATGAAACACATATACATGTGCAAAACCCTGGGTTCAAACCCTGATACAAAATGCCTACATCTGCCACCTGCTCATCTTCATCACATCATACTTAAGTCTGGCCCACAACTAAAAAAATGCATATATTCATGAGAGAGATTATTAAATGAACAAAACACTATATCTTTTCAAAATTTCTTTCCAGAGCTCTAATAAACCAAGTTACATATTACTTTTTAAACAAATCAATTTGTATAGCTGCTAGAATTTTGGAAATATCATACATAGGTACTTAAAGGTCAAATATAACTGGATTTTGATGTCCTCTGCCCAAAATATCACTTCAGAGAAACTCTTGTAATGCATCACTTAATCTGACAAACTTTGTCAAAAATCTAAATTTTCATCTCTGTCCCATTCTTTAATGCTTTGTTAATTTTCTCATCATAAACACTTTAATTACATAATTTGAGTTCTCTAATGCCCTGTCCATTTACAACACAAGGCTTTAGTCTTATAATTTTTTTCAGTAATCAAGTCTGATTTAGCTTGTATAAAACTCTCCAGAAGTACATGCAGCATTTTTTTTCCTTCCTTTTAGACCCATTAGAACACATTCATTAAATAAATAAATCTATTTCAGCATTGTGCCATAATATCAATAGGCACATGGATATTCCATAATTATAAGTCACTAATAAAATAGCACTACTATCTTCAAGCCAAAATCTATGGGTTGCAATTTTGTATTTAAAGTGTAAAAAAATAGGGGCCGGGCGGTGGCGCTAAAGGTAAGGTGCGCCTGTCTTGCCTGCGCTAGCTTTGGACGGATCGCGGTTTGATCCCCCGGTGTCCCATATGGTCCCCCAAGCCAGGAGCAACTTCTGAGCGCATAGCCAGGAGTAACCCCTGAGCGTTACCGGGTGTGGCCCAAAAACCAAAAAAAAAAAAAAAGTGTAAAAAAATAAATAAAACAACATAAGGTGCAATGTTCATTAACAAAATTACAATTAACAATATATTTGGTACTATTATAATCTTTGTTATAACAACATAAATTTAGAATAAAATATTATAGACAGACTTATGTTTAAATTAAAGGCAGATTAAAGACAAGGAAAATATTATTAATACTGCAATAAGATCCAAGTGCAAAATAAAATTTAATAGAATACATTTTATATATCTGACTTGAAGATGTATTTATATGAATGAGAACAGACATATTATATTAGAGGATTGAAACTTACTTACATAAGTTAAAATAAAGAGTAATAAATCATTACAAATTTATTTTATTGATCTATTTTCTGATCATTTTATTCCTGTGTTTTTTATCAAACAATATGAAATAAATTTGTTATGTGACTGCTAATGGGCAGTCTGGAGGAAGGAGTGGGAAGTAAACAGAGGTATTTGTGGAGGAAAGGTTACACTAGTGACAAGATTGGTGTTGAACAATTATAGGCTTGAAACAACTGAATTATGAAGTCTTGTAAAATCACAGTGTTTTAATAAAACAAACACATCTTAAACTCAAAGAGTATTTTATATAACAACTTTTTTGGTTTTGTTTTGTTTTGTTTTCGCTTTATGTTTATTGGGTCACATCTTGTTATATTCAGAACTTATTCACAGTATATGCTTAGGGGTCATTTATGAAGCTGCTCCAGACCATACGCAGAACTTACTGATCAAATCAGGGTTAAAAACTGACAATACAAATGCCTTAATTCCTGTAATATCTTTCCAGCCAGAAAGCAATACATTTCCTAGCTCTTCAACATTTTAATGAAGAAAGACTATTTCCAAGCTATGCAAAGCCTCTAGGGGAACTCATGAGTAAATGCCAAATAGGCCATTACAATTACATACTATAAATTTATTTTCTTCACTTTTATCAAGGTAAAAGAAATTATAGGATTTTATTTTTATTCTCAAAGGCAAAATTTTTAACTAGTTAGCTGTAAAAATTAATTTTAATTCTGTTTTCTTTTCTTAATACCAAACTGAGTGAACACTAGTCATTCCTTCAACTGTCTTCTTTTAGCTTTTTGACCCGTTACTGTCAGAATGGATGTCTTATTAAGGAAGGATTCCTAAAATAATTATTGTATTTAAATTAAATGATAAATCTGGTCAGTGTTTTTTTTTGACAAATCGATTCAGTTTTTTGTTCTTCACAGTGATGACCACTGATTAAAGGGAAGGTATCTAATTTCAATAAAAATATGTGGTACATTGAAAGTATAATTAATCAGTCCAATAAAACTATTAACATCCTTCCTCATTCTTTTATTTTATTCTCAAAGCATAGTTAAAAATGATGGATAGATTTAATTGGTGGGGCAGTAAGGAGAACAAATTACATATAATATGGCATGATTGTAGAATCCCCTATCAGAAAATCTTTCACGAAGAAGCTAATCAATTAAGTGACTAAGAATACTACATTTGTATTTGACTACATAGCTATATTTTACATGTTTATTAAAATGATAAAAATTACTTGGAAAAGTACATTTGAGAAAAAATTCTTTAGGAAGATGTTACAATAGTACAGAGGTCAATAACTTTACCTAAACTTGGCAACAGAGATGAAAAGCATGAGAGATTTAAGGAAGGCTTTAGTAAAATAATTAGGACTTGATTATTCGGTCATAGTTAGTGAGGATAATGATCCCAAAATTTCTGACATAAATGACAGGACACATTATAGTACAGTTTATTAAGGCAGGATATGCATCTTTAGTTACCTGTGAATATGTATTTGTATACATATCTCTATAAAAATTGGAATATATTATATAATTAATAGTTATATATATAATTAAGGTTTGTCAAAGAAGCAACAACCTTGTATTAGAGAGTTGGAGAAGGAAAGGATGTAAAGCAGGCAATAGAAAATTTAAATCAGATAACATTTAGTATTAAATACTGAGATGATAAAATTAATAGAACTAACAGACTGTGAACGCGAATGAGAAGAAAAAGTGAAATTAATTCAGGGTGGGAGCTTGGACATCATAGAGAATCAGTATTGTGACAAAATGTCTAGATTTTGTAAAAGATTGCTTTAAGAATAGACAAACACAAGTAGATACATTTGTACAAGTAACCTAAAATACTGATATTTCAAGATGAATTTGTATTAGATGATAGACCAGAATTAAAATTTTAGTTTCCAGATTGTGTTCAGGAGGTCTAGGAGCCCCACTAAACTTTTTATGTTTTGTTTTGTTTTGTTTTCTCATTGGGTGGGTTGCTGAATGTAAGGGCTGCTCAGATCCAGTGAGGCTGGAGATGCAGAGTCATCATCCCAGTGCACTGGGGCCATCTCTCAGGCCACATCCAGTAGTGTTCAGGGTTTTCCAGGGTTATCCTCAGAAATTCTCAGGGGATCACCTGATGCAGGGATTCAAATTCAGGTGTGCTATCTCCCAGGCTCCAGAATTAAAAAATAGTATACCAACATTTTGCTTAAAATTATTAAATTATACTTTATAAGCAAAAATATCAAAAGTTCATAATAATAAATTTATTTTCAAAATCTGTATGTGATATTGCTCTTAAAATAGCTTGACAATTTATATAACATACCAGAAACATAAGACTTCTGAAATTTAATAGCTAAAATTAGACTTAAAGATTTATAAAACATGTTTCTCAAATAATTTGAATATAATGTCTAATTTTTTTAGGCAATGGATTTTGCAGACCTAATGTTATATTATTTATAGAATATAACATTTAAGTGTTTACAGTGTAACCAAAATTATTTTTTTCGCTGCATATTTCTCTACATGACATCTTGCAGGAGCAATGGAGACAATCCACAAATATGTTCTTATAGAATATTCTCCATGCAAAATATTCCAATTAATAAATTTATATAATGCCTTATTTTTAGTATTTTTTCCTATACAATGAAGTCTGCATAAATTTGCTAGGCTTCCCTCTGGTTCAAAAATTATGTAACTCTAAGGAAAATATATTCATCATTTCCACTTTAAAATAAAACCCTAACATCATTCTTCATACTCTAAATTTAAAACAATAAGTTAGAATGAATCTATTGTAAAGCAGCAACTCTGGCATTGTAAAATAAAAATGTTTGGAATTCATACAAGTTTAGTAATATTCCTTAAAACGACCATCCAACAAGACTCACAAGAAAGATCTTAGCATAAATTGAGTTTATATCTAACAGCCCTAATTAGACCCCTGTTGAAATCATTATCATTAGGTTTTCTATTGTGCCTGACCGCTAAAACTGTTGTTCTCACTGTGTACAATAAATGAGAAGCAACATCAAATCATAATATTTTTGAATTTGAAGGCCCCATAGAGATTAGCTATTTTAATCTTTTCAATTTCCAGATGCAGAAAAGGAGGTCTGGTAAGGTTAAGTGACATTTTCAATGCAGTTTTCAAGTCCCAAAAACAATTTCTGTTACTTATAAGGCCTTGAAATGTTATAAATAAATAGAAATCAAATACATAAATTCAGTTGTAGAAAAGCAGAGGTAGTAAACATCTTGCATTTAAGTCTGATGAGTGAGATAACAAAGTATTCTGATCATACTGTATCATTCATGCCAAAATTTCCTTATCTAGATACTTCATTTATGCTTCCTTTAAGATCATTAAGCCTTGCAGAAATCAAATCAACTATGTCCTGAGAAATCTGATTATCTTGTTAAAATAAGTTGACCTGCTCTAAAATTATTTCACTTTTCAATTCAAAAACAAATACTCTCAAAAGAGATAATTAAATGAATTTTTCTGCATCCTATTTTGATCTATTTTAGGCAAAAATGAAGCAGATAAGTGTAGATCAGAGAAATAAAATGAGTCAACAGAAGTGAGAAAAGTGGGCTGTATAGATAGTAAAGCTGGTAAGGTACTCTCCCCTTTTATACAGGCCCAGGTTGGATCCTCAGAAGGCCACATGGTCCACCAAGTCCTGTAAATTATAATTCCTGAGATCCAATGGATATGGCCCCAAACAAAAGAAGCTTATAGATAAATGGAGAAGAGGCATAGGAAGACTTAAAGGAGAAGTTATCATTGCATAGATCTGAGGTTTCAAGACTTAAAATCCCCTTTACAGAAATAAAATTAGCCAATGCTTCTTTAAACTTATAACTTCCTTAAATGGAAAATATTAAAATATTCCCTAATAGTGGTACATCCATTTGTAAGAATTTTGTATAGACTAAATTTCTTGTAATATAAAAGATATAGATAAGTGAGCCCAGAGAGGGAAAATGGTTTATTTGTAGTTAATAGTGAGGGACCAGAAATATAGTACAGTAGATATGGCACTCCTTGCATGTCTGAATAAATCACAACTAACATAACAGCCAAGAAGCCTAGGCTGTAATCTGAAAAATTTCTGTAATCCCTAAGTATCTCATTAATACACACGGCGCTCCATAAACCAGGTGCCCAGACTCTTGTCCAATTCCTCAATTTATTGCTTGAAATTAACTTAGATAGCCTATTATATAAGATTTGGAGCTCTCATCACCAGAAGGACCTCTAACTCTTCTCACATGCTGAGATTTTTCACAATGATGAAGTACTGTCAGCTCTGCAACCCGACCCTCAGTTAAACTCCAGAATCAAATTTTCCATCTACCAGTCTGAGTCTGCTTTTTTGACACAAAATTAGGTTAAATAAAACAAGGTGAGAAAATCTCTGTATTTGCTACTTTTGAGATTTCTAGGGCCTTTGCTTAAACAATGACCACTGTATTTCCATTCAAGATACAGCTATGTATGATAAATCTCCTTCACCATAAAGAGCTTCACCATTAAGAGCTATTATAATCCACTAGTCACTTTTCCTAATGTTCATTCATAAAATTATTTGACTATTACACAGAAGGTCAATTAAAATTCAAAAGAAACACGAAGAAAGCTTGCAAAGAAGCAGATGAAAAATAAAGCAAGGAAGGGTCAAGAACAGGTCGAGGAGTGCTGTTTAAACAATATTAATTTGAAGGTGCGAAATAAGGTTAAGTTCATACATCTGCTTAATTAGCAGCCTTCATGTACCATATATCCAACCTTTCCACTTTGTCACTTCAAACTCAGAGAAAAAGGTCGTTTATCAAGGAGATTACACTGCATAAAATAAACCAGAGTCAGAGACTGCGTAACAATCTCTCAGGTGTGGCTGCCTTACTCTCCCGTCCCTTCCAACCACTAAAGCTGCTGAGCTTTGCTGGGTTGAAATATATTAATCTGACGTTCTTATTAATGCCCTCAGAATCTATGCCTCTACTGGTACTTTCTTCCTTGCAAACCTATCTTCTCATCATTATCTCTAATCAATCAGGAAAAAAAAAATAAAAGCTCTCCTAGTGTCCCACCAATAGTAAGTGATTAGGTCCTATTATCATGCCATCTTCTACTTTGTCACAAACGTTGTGTCTGAAATTGGTCCAATGTATGCATCTCACTGCACCAGCCGCCAGATGATCCTCCCAACCTATTTCCTTCCTGTCTACCATTCAGGTTTTGTTCATAGTTTGATGTTCCCTGCTTGATTTCTAATAGTAGCAATGCTGACATTTCAGTTTTAGAAACTTTAATGTTGGCCCTTGAAGTTCACTGAATTCAGAGGATAATTAATTGTCAAATAGGCCAGCATAGCTGAACTCCAGATTTCATTGTCTTACCCATTGCAATTGTTTTTTTATTTTGCAATAATGAAAAGGGGTTTTGAGAGGTTTCTTTTAAGCATTTTGTACACTTTGGTGTACCACTCCTGAAAACAGTGTTTTTAATGAAATGTTTACTTAAGTAGACACATTATAACAACATGATTTGTGATCTTTCACACAATTCTTTCTATTAAGGAAGGAAATGCTATATTAAATGATGCTAGATCTGACTCGATCACACAAGATAATAAACATAAGAAAAGATGTTTGCCTTGCAAGTGGACAACACAGAATGGACCCTCGTTTGAATCCTGAAATCCCATATGGTCCCCAGAGACTGCTAGGAGTGACTTCTGAGCACAGAGCCAGGACCCTGAGTGCCACGGAGTGTGACCGAAAAACCAAAAAAAAAAAAAAAAGAAGAAGAAGAAGAAGAAGAAGAAGAAGAAGAAGAAGAAGAAGAAGAAGAAGAAGAAGAAGAAGAAGAAGAAGAAGAAGAAGAAGAAGAAGAAGAAGAAGAAGAAGAAGAAGAAAAGATGTTTCCTTATTTGATTTGTATCTACAAGGGGACATGAACAGAACTATTCTTGGACTTCATGTCACTTCACAAGGTTCTACCTGTCAAGACTCATATAACTTGATCTTTTCCACCCTACTTCTATGCAAGATTAGCTCTTTTTTTCTATACAGTATTGATTATAAGGATCAATTTTACAATGCAAGATAAACATCAGAATAAACAGAACTATGTTAAGTTGCCTTTATGTTAAAGCTACTATTTTTTGCACATATTATCCCTGGCTAAAAGAAGTAATTAAACATATTAAGATAGTCTTCCCTTTCAAGCACCAGCTGGACTTTAGACTGTATTTAGTAATAAACATAAGCAGAGGTGCAAAGATATTAATGAACTTAAAGCAGAGAAAATGAGTAGAAAAACAAATTGGGATTGATTGTACATAACTCCCATAAGCTTATTTAATCAATGTTTCCTGTTTTGTATTATTTTGTTTTTTAATAAAATTTGTATTTATTATTTGTTGATAAAATTTTACAAAATGAAAACCATTGAAAAGCCTCAACTTACACTAATAAAATAGTTCTTATTTACAGTTATATTCCCATGAGAACTTTGGTTATAAATTACTCTGACAAAATAAAATGAATAAATATAATATTATTATGTACATATATTTGGCCCTACACATAATTTTTTTTGTTTTGGACCACACCTGGAAGCACTCAGGAGTTACTCCTTTATTTGTATTCAGAAATTACACCTGATAGGCTCCATTCATATGGGATCCTGGGAATCCAGCTCGAGTCAGCTGCATGCAAGGCAAACACCCTTTTCGCTGTGCTATTGCTCTTGCAACCCAACACACTCATAGTGAAACAGCCTGATGTCATTTATGATTTCTCATCACCAAACTTACAGCACTGTAATAAAATAGATTTTTCAATTATTGCATTACAATAGAATAAAAATCTTTTAAAAAGTCAATGGTTATTCTCCATTAAATATTACATTTATTTAAAAAAGTAAATGGCAATTTAAAATTTCTTTTATTTTATTTTTCTTTTCTTTCTCTTTTGATTTGTTTTGTTTTGTTTTTGGGCCACACCCAGTTATACTAAGGGTTACTCCTGGCTATGTGCTCAGAAATCACTCCTGGCTTGGAAGACCATATGGGATGCTGAGGATTGAACTGCAGTCCTTCCTAGGATAGCACATGTAAGGCAAAAGCCATACCACATGTGCCACCAATCCAGCCCTAAAATTTTTTTCTTAATATAAAGAACTCTGGAAAAAACAGAAAGAAATAGATTATGGTATATTTTTATCAGTAGTAGAATTATTATACAAATTCTGCAACTATATCCTTCTATATTATATAAATAAATATATGTGAAATTAAATTATATAAAATACATTAACTCAGTTTCCCAAATAGGAATAATATAAATGTTTTATCATAGATACTGTAATTTACATTTATTTTTGGTGAAGAAAGATCATTTTTAAATGAAACTTAATAATAAAGAGTTGGAGACAAGTACATGTTTGAGAGAGAATAAAGGATTTGCTAGGGAAGTCAGAAATAGTCAAGAAAAGAGACAGAGACAAGCAAGAATGATACATGCTCAGGAGAGAAAATAGGTTTAAAAAGCAAGCTTCTCTTTGATTTTTAAAGAAAATATAGCATTATTGGTCACAAATAAAATTATATAGCATAGGTCAGAGAACAGTACAATGGGTGAGATGCTTTACTTGCATGAGGCCCACATAGGTTTAATCCCCAGCAACTCCTATGGTTCCCTAAGCACTTTCCATTGTAATCCCTAATTGCAGAGCCAGGAATTGCACCTAGTGTTGCTGGTTGTGGCCTCCAAACAAACAAAACAATTACATATTAAAATAGCACAGCAGTAGGGCATTTGCCTTGCAAGCAGCCAATCCTAGATGAATAGAGGTTCAAATCCTGGTATCCCATATGGTTTCCTGTACCTGCCAGGAGCGATTTCTGAGCACACAGCCAGAAGTAACCCCTGAGCTCCATTAGGTGTGACCCAAAAATAAAAATAATAATAATAATAATTACATAGAAAAATTTCATAGGAATACTGTTTAATATTCAGATTATTATTCAGAATTATCTGTAGTATTGCTTAGGAGGACATCATTTTATAACTTCTGCAAATTCATGATTAATTTTATTAAAGTATATGATTAAAGTTTAATATTTTGAGATAAAAATAAATTCAGAGAAACAGTGATTGGATTTGGAGTTTTAGCATCAACTATAGAAATACTTTATTTTCTTTTTTCTATAGTGCTATTTATACAAGAAACCACTAAAATTTTTAAAGTAAATCAACTCATAATGGATAGAATTGTGTACAGATTATTTTTAATCCTACAATTTGTTTAAATATTTTTAATTTGAGAAATATAACAAATATAAACTGCCTTCTTAGAAAATAAGTACTTAGAAATACCTACTGCCTATTGGAGCAGGACTTGAAGATGTGACTTTGACAGGGAATTTTTCTTATTGTCATTTATTTGTAAACTCATATCCAAAGGGGAACTATGACATTTACATAGTAACTATGTGTATTATAAATCAATGCTCTAAACAAGTTTTTAGAGGCTGTATGTCCATGAATTTTCACACAATTTTTTAAGAGTGAGTCAGAAAAAGTGATAGGGCTATGAGGAAGAAAAAAAGAGAATAGCTTTCATGATGTGGCAGTAACATTTATACACTATTATTTGTAAAAGTACCAGTTAATATATCAAAATACTTTCTTGGCATGTTAATCACAGTATCGCCAAGATCTTGTCTATCCTCCTTCTCTCCTCCATGTAGAGGAACCCTATTCAGATTTCTAGAATGATAGGGCAATTCAAATTACTAGTTCATGTATTATCACCATTCAAGACTAATCTCTTTCCCTCTAAACCTTTCTTTCTGCTCTATTAACTCAATTCCAGCCTGTTAGAGTAATGACATAAAGAGAAGGCAATTGTCTTGCTACTGTGGGAGGCCCCAAGAAGTCTCCTTATCCTTATGCCACCTGAGTATTTGCCCCACTTCCTTTTCTTCACCTTACTTGACAGTGTCATGGGCAGAAAAGCTAGAGGACTTAAGTAATCAAAGCTGCCCATATCAAGGCCCTGTGTAAGGGACCTGACATGCACCAGTTCAACAAAAGATGGAAGCCTATAGCTTGAACTCTATGGTTTCTAGAAGGGAGATGGAAAAATTCCATTCTGTAATTGTTTCGCCTTGTATCTATAAAGATTCACACCCACCGAATGGTTTGCCTATACCCTAGATGGTCAGCAGGGAGAGTACTTAACAATACATTAATATTGAAAAATTTTGGAAATAGACCATAAGACTTATGACATCTTAAAAGCCAATTTGCTATTGTTCTTGTACTTTATTTCTCAAACATGTAAAGAACGCATTATATGATGAAGTACAGACTCTACTTATTTTATAAGCAATTGTAAATCTACATCTACACACATGTTTTTGCTTGTTTGTTTGTTTATTTATAGTACTAGGGCTCATCAAACCCAGGTATTCACATACTAGGTAAGTACTCTATAATAAATTTTATCCATGCCACCATGAGAGTTTATTTTGGGAGGGCCACCCACCTAAAAATGTTTAGAGGGTACTTCTGTCTCTGCAGTCAGGAATTACTCCTGATGGTATGTGAAGATCAAATGGGATACTGGTATCAGTATACTGGTCAGCTGCATGCAAAGCAAATAACCTAACCATTATATTTTCTCTCTAGCACCTTCCATTATATTTGTTAAGCTATTATTTTTATTTAAATAAAAGTTTATCTCACTTGACTTATTGCTTGATTGTGATAATAAAAGAATTGGCAAAAAATATCTTTTATGAACTTGTCCTTACAGAGAACCAAACATGGAAACTTGATTAAGCTTTCAATATAACTTAACACTGAGTTCAGATATTGTATTTTAAAATATCAAGGGTTTCCAGTAGTTTATTTTTAATTTTATAAATGTATTTAAAGATAATGTATCACATAGTTGACATAACTGATCATAATACATTTGTTTCAGGATAACAGAAGACAAATTTATTAAAAAATAGAGAACAAAATGGAAAAAGAAGGTAAGAGATTTCATTAGCAGTTATATTTGTGAAAATTTTGTTTTTACCAACAAAATTGTTAATACCATAGCTGAAGGTTTAATATGCTCTAGTAGTATTTTTTTTAAAAGCTGAATAGGATAAGCTATATTTTCTAAAAAAAAAAAACTGGATTAATTTCTTGACCTTATCAGTATATATGGGTCAAGCATTTTGAGGAATCTTTAATAAATGCTAGAATATCAATTAAGTGGGAGAATCATTTTTTCTACTTTTCAGAACAACTTTCCTAAAGTTATTGGGAAACAGTACATTTAAAATTATAGATTTTTTAATTAATTTCTACACAGAAACTGAAGTTCTTCATTAAGTTGTTATGGGGAATTTTTAATAGATTTTTTTAATCTTCATAAATTTTTTAGGACTTATGAGAAAGCATTATTCAATGCAAGTTTGTGTATCAGATATATCTGAAAGAAAGAACCTTCTAAAAGAGACTGTATCTTGTACTACAGAGCACAGAATTTTAAAGGCCCTAATAAGAAGTAGCAGGTAACATTCCTCAATGATCACACTATTCTTTAGAACTAAGAATAAATCAAGGAGAAACATAAAGTGGTAATACACTTTCATAGTATTATCACAATGGATTCTAAAGAGAATACAGCCAAACCAGTATCTCCTACTATTGTTTATATATAAATGGATTTTATAAATATCAATATTGAAACATGTAGTATTAAAACATTTTTTGCATGTGTATACAAAATGTTTCCCTCATCAATTATCAGGGAAATTAAAATCAAAGCTACAGTGAGATATAATATCACACTTGTAGGCATGGCAAACATAAAAAAGAACAAAACAAAAGATACAGGAACCTACTGACATTTAAAGCCTACTCCAAGATCAGACATATTCCCTGGACTAGAGAGATAGTACAGTATGTAAGGCATTCACATTGAATACAATTGATTCAGGTTTGATCCCAGCACCTTATCATTCCTCAAGCACTGCCAAGACTGACCCCTGAGCATAAATGTCAGATCTGGCCCTAAGCAAAAACAAACAGAACAAAAATCATTGGTGCTGGCATGGACACTGTGGTGATAGAGTGGAATAAGCTCATCCACTGTTTTTGAGGCTATCAACTAGTTTAGCCTCTTTGTAAAACATCATGAAAGCTTTTCTTCTTTCTTTCTTTCTTTCTTTCTTTCTCTTTCTTTCTTTCTTTCTTTCTTTCTTTCTTTCTTTCTTTCTTTCTTTCTTTCTTTCTTTCTTTCTTTCTTTCTTTCTTTCTTTCTTTCTTTCTCTCTCTCTTCTTTCTTTCTTTCTTTCTTTCTTTCTTTCTTTCTTTCTTTCTTTCTTTTTCTTTCTTTCTTTCTTCCTTTCTTCCTTTCTTTTTTTTTTTTTTGGTTATTGTGTCTTACCCGGCAGTGCTCAAGGGTTACTCCTGGCTCTAAGCCGAGAAATCACTCCTGACAGGCTCAGGGGACCATAAGGGATGCCAGGATTCGAACCACCATCCTCCTGCATGCAAGGCAAACTCTCTACCTCCATGCTATCTCTCCAGCCCCATGAAAGCTTTTCAATATTTAATTATTATTATATTATTATTATTATTATAATTTCAAACAACTCAGAAATTTCACTTGTTGACATCTACCTTATATATCCCAAAACACTACTTTATTATTTTTTTTTTTTTTGGTTTTTTTTTTTGGTTTTTTTTTGGTTTTTTTTTTGGGCCACACCCTGTGACGCTCAGGGGTTACTCCTGGCTATGTGCTCAGAAGTCGCTCCTGGCTTGGGGGACCATATGGGACGCCAGGGGATCGAACCGCGGTCCTGTCCAAGGCTAGCGCAGGTAAGGCAGGCACCTTACCTCTTGCGCCACCGCCCGGCCCCGCAAAACACTACTTTAAAAGTATATTTGTGCCCTATGTTCACTGTATCTCTACTCATAATAACTAAGACCTATGAACAACTCAAATACACAACAATATATGATTTAATAAAGAAATTAAATTATATATCCATAATGGGATACTACTCAATTTTAAGAGAAGTTAAAATCATGCAATTTTCTTTCATATTTATTTAGAAAAATGTATAATGTTGAATAAAATTAGGAAGGTAAAAGATATAACTTTCTCATATGTTTGATATAAAGACAAAAAGGATCAAAGGCAGCAGAGCTAGAGATTCAGTCTATAGAATTGAGCAGACTTGGGGTAGAGGGAGATGATAGGAGCAGTACTGGGATATTGGAACAGGGAAGTGGGCACTCTGGTGGTTGAATTATATATTCCTAAAACTATTGTTAAGAGTATTGTAAACTATAGTACATAAATTAAAATGGGGAAAATATTAACAATAAAAACTACTTGTAGATCCAAAATATCCAAATTGTGTAAACCTTGTTTCTGACATTTGTTCTATATAAAGAACATATTGGTAACAATGATATGAATCATAGCCTGTAATTCATTGAAAAATTTTGTTGGACCTAAATATGTTTTCTTCAACTGTCTAAGTCGTCCTATACATAGCAATATCTGTCTTTTCATACTAATCTATATACCAGCAACCATAGCCAAAACAACAGACCAGGGATTTTTTCAACAATTCTTCAACCTCAGACTAGTGGTTGCAAACAACTCACCTATTGACTTAATTATGCAATACTTCAATATAGATTCAGGAGTCTTCACAACTCAATTTATCTGGGGGCCGCGCAGGAGGCAAGTCGGGGTGATCCTTGAGTGCAAAGTCAGTAGTAAGCCTTGAACATTGAGTGTGTGACCCAAACAACTAAAACAAAACAAAATAAAAAAGATTCCTCTAGGGCAGGGCCACAAAATGTTGTACGGAGGGCTGCAAATTTCCCGCGGGTGGCGAGTTTGAGACCCCAGATGGATCATAGGTACAATGATATCCACGTTTTACAGAAAATGTTGTAGAATGTTAAAGTCATACAAAACATAGAGACCTGATATTTAAGGGCAAAGATATTAAACAGAGAAAAATGTTAGTGAATGATTCAGAGTAAAATTTCTTTTCACTATATATAATTCACTGCAAAATTTCTTCATAGAGAATAAAATTAGAATTGTCTGTTGATTTTTTCCAAAGAGCACATTTCCTATTTTATTAATATTTTTTAAACAAAATATTGTTCAGAAACAAACATAAGCCACAATTGCAATTCACTTATATTCTATGAAGAAAATTTCTATCATTATTACAATAAGAGAATTTCACTTCCACCCCATATGAAATATTTTTGACCAAAAATATTAGACAGAGTAGCTATTGTTACTTTCTTTTAAAAACGATTTGCTATGTTATTCATTAGGTTAAGTTATAATTTCTAAGCAATAATTTAGTAAAGGAATCTAAGATATACAAACATTTCTTCTAATACAATAACCACTTTTTGGAATGCTAAAATTCAACAATCATAAAGTTGATATAATGCACGTCATAGAGATATTTTAATAAATTATTAATTTTTATTTTAATATTTAATTAAACAGTTTCTGAGAGTTATTCATGGTCTCTCAAACTTGTTTATTCAGTTCACTAGATAATCTATAGTTTCCTAACACAGCATCACCTCGCTGCACTATAAATAAAGTGGACCCAGGTACTATGCCAGGCATTCATACAATGTAACTCTACATAGAACGCTCTGTCCAATTAAAAACCATGATGGACCAAGTTGCCTACATCAAAATAAAACTCATGAAAAAGGTCTATAAATAAGAATGAACTCCAAGGGAATTTCTAATTATGACCAATGTTTTTTAATTAACAATTCTATACTTTTTTTAATTTACCATAAATCTTAATATTAGTATGCAATCATATTTCTATCAAAATTTCCATATACTAAAACATTAATTATGATAAATGTACCATACTCAATATAATATCTTGAAAAGAGATTAAAATGTATGTTGAGGGGTAATGCTAGAACTATAAACTCTCTTTGTAATCTTTCTGTAAACATAAAACTATTCTGAAATAAAACTTCTCTATTTTTAAAAGAAAGTGTCTTAAGCAAAAAATACTTCAAAACATTTATTTATTATTTTCATTTACTTTCGCTGTATAATTCAGTGATAAACCATTAACTAAGAGAGTGATTAGCTTTTAGAAAGAGGAACGGGTTATGGAAAATGGAGCCCACTGATTTAATGCATCTGCATGGGAGAAAACACAATGTTTCTCTGCAGTAAAAGAAGTGGAAAAATAGGGCCAGAGAAATAGCATGGAGGTAGGGCATGTGCCTTGCATACAGAAGGATGGTGGTTCGAATTCCCGGAATCTCAGATAGTCACCTGAGCCCTGCAGGAGCAATTTCTAAGCATAGAGCCAGAGCAATACCCGTGAGCACTACCAGATTGTGACCCTCCCAAAAAACAAATGAACAAACAAAAGAAGTGGAAAAAGAGATAAACCAGATACACCCCATAGTAGGTCTAGTGGTGGATTTGAATTCAGAGGCATCTCAACATGAAACTGATGCTTTTAATATATGTAAAAATAGAAATTACAAAGTTAAAGTGTGAAGTTACACACTATCCACTCGAGATAGTTTCACCTCAATATCAGATATAATTTCTAAATATAATTCTCAAAAACAAAGATAAATTGTTTTCCCGAATTTCTTTTTTTTCCTTTATTTTAAACCAGCTTGATTACATATCTGATGTGATTAGGTTTCAGTCATGTAAAGAACACCCCCCCCCTTAACCAGTGCAATATTCCTACCACCAATCCCAAATCTCCCTCCATCCCATCCCATCCCTACCTGTACTCCAGACAGGCTTTCCAGTTCTCTCATTCATTCATATGATTATGATAGTTCTCTGTGTAGTTATTTCTATAACTGCACTCACCACTCTTTGTGGTGAGCTTCATGAAGTGAGCTGGAAGTTTTAGCTCTCCTCTCATTGTCTCTGAGGATTGTTGCAAATATGACTTTTATTTTTCTTAAAAACCATAGATGAGTGAGAATATTCTACGTCTCTCTCTCCCTCTCACTTATTTCACTCAGCATGATAGATGCCATGTACATCCATGTATAGAAAATGTCATGACTTCATCTCTCCTGACAACTGCATAATATTCCATTGTGTATATGTACCACAGTTTCTTTAGCCATTCATCTGTTGAAGGGCATCTTGGTTGTTTCCAGAGCCTGGCTATTGTGAAGAGTGCTGCAATAAATATAGGTGTGAGGAAAAGGGTTTTTGTATTGTATTCTTGTGTTCTTAGGGTATATTCCTAGGAGTGGAATAGCTGGGTCGATTGGGAGCTCAATTTCCAGATTCTGGAGGAATCTCCATATCGCTTTCCATAGACGTTGGACTAGACAACATTCCCACCAGCAGTGGATAAGAGTTGCTTTCTTTCCACATTCCCACCAGCACTGATGATTTTCATTCTTTGTGATGTATGCCAATCTCTGTGGTGTGAGATGGTATCTCATCATTGTTTTGATTTGCATCTCCCTAATGACTTGTGATGAGGAGCATTTTTTCATGTGCCTTTTGGCCCTTTGTATTTCTTTTTTATCAAAGTGTCTGTTCATTTCTTCTCCCCATTTTTTGAAGGGATTTGATGTTTTTTTCTTATAAAGTTTTGTCAGTACCCTGTATATTTTGATTATTAGCCCCTTATCTGATGGGTGTTGGGTGAAAATGACCAACAAAATGAACCAAAAATAGGAAGACAGAAGGAAAAAGCAAAGCTGAAAGCAGAAATCAATGAACTGGAAAACCAAAAAACAATCCGAAAGATCAACAAAAGCAGAAGTTGGCTCTTTAAAAAAATAAACAAGATTGATAGACCATTGGCAAAACTCACAAAGAAAGAGAAAGAGAGAAACCTGATAACCTGTATTGGAAATGAAAAAGGGGAGATCATGACAGATATTTCAGAGATCCAAAGGGTAATCAAAGACTACTTTGAGAAACTTTATGCTACTAAACATGAGAACCTAGAAGAAATGGAAAAATTCTTGGACACTTATAACCTTCCACAGTTAAGTGAGGAGGATGTGGCATATCTAAACACCCCCATCACTACTGAGGAAATTGAAACTGTAATCAAACATCTGCTCAAAAAGAAAAGCCCAGGCCCAGATGGATTTCCTAATGAATTCTTTCAAATCTTTCAGGAGGATCTACTTCCAATCCTAGCCAGGCTCTTCTGTAAAATTGAAAAAATGGGAACAGTCCCAAACAGCTTTTATGAAGCCAACATCACTTTGATACCAAAACCAGACAGAGATACTGCCAAAAAAGAAAATTACAGACCAATATCCCTGATGAGTATAGATACAAAGATCTTCAACAAAATCCTGGCGATTAGGATCCAATGCATCATCAAGAAGATCATACACTATGACCAAGCAGGTTTCATCCCAGGAATGCAAGGATGGTTTAACATCCATAAATCTATCAACATAATACACAACATCAACAAGAAATATAAAAATCACATGATCATATCAATATACGCAGAGAAAGCATTTGATAAGGTCCAACACCCATTCTTGATCAAAACTCACAGCAAGATGAGAATAAAAGGAACCTTTCTCAACCTAGTTGAAGCCATCTACCACAAGCCAATGGCAAATATTATCCTCAATAGAGAAAAACTAAAAGCCTTTCCTCTAAATTCTGGTACAAGACAAGGCTGTCCTCTCTCACCACTCCTATTCAACATAGTACTGGAAGTTCTTGCTATAGCAATCAGGCAATAAAAAAAATATCAAGGGAATCCAGAGAGGAAAGGAAGAAGTCAAGCTCTCATTGTTTGCAGATGACAGGATACTATACTTAGAAAACCCTAAAGACTCTACCAAAAAGCTTCTACAAACAATAGACTCATATATCAAGGTGGCAGATTACAAAATTAACACATAGAAATCAATGGTTTTTTTATACACCAATAATGATAGGGAAGAGATGGACGTTAAGAAGGCAATCCCATTCACATTAGTACCACACAAACTCAAATATATTGGAGTCAACTTGAACAAAGACATGAACAACCTACACAAAGAAATCTATAAAGTCCTGCTCCAAGAAATAAGAGAGGACACACAAAAATGGAAACACATATCCTGCTCATGGATTGGCAGGATTAACATCATTAAAATGGCAATACTCCCCAAAGCATTATACAGATTTAATGCGATCCCCCTAAAAATACCCATGACATTCTTCGAAGAAGTGGATCAAACACTTATGAAGTTCATCTGGAACAATAAACACCCTCGAATAGCTAAAGCACTCCTAGGGAAAAGAAAAATGGGAGGCATTACTTTCCCCAACTTTAAACTGTACTACAAAGCAATAGTTATCAAAACAGCATGGTATTGGAATAAAGACAGACCCTCAGATCAGTGGAATAGGCTTGAGTTCTCAGACAATGTACCCCAGACATACAATCCCCTAATTTTTGACAAAGGAGCAAGAAATCCTAAGTGGAGCAGGGAAAATCTCTTCAACAAGTGGTGCTCGCAGAACTGGTTAGCCACTTGCAAAAAGTGAACATAGACCCCCAGTTAACATCATGTACGAAGGTAAAAATCCAAATGGATTAAGACCTTGATATCAGACCTGATACCATAATATATATAGAACAATATGTCGGTAAAACACTCCATGACATTGAGACTAAAGGCATCTTCAAGGAGAAAAATGTACTTTTAAACAAGTGGAAGCAGAGATCAACAGATGGGAATACATTAAGCTTAGAAGATTCTGCACCTCAAAAGAAATAGCGCCCAGGATACAAGAGTCACCCACCGAGTGGGAGAAACTATTCATGTTTCAAATTTTAATATTACTGAAATTTTCAAAATCCTAACATGAAAGGGACAATCTAAAATTTTTCTCAAAGCATACTACACAGTTTCCACTTGCAGACATCACATTTCTCTCACTCCACAAAGAGGAAAACATGTAGCTTTTGATACAGAAAAACCTGGGTTCATTGTAACATAATTGCCCTATAATCTTCTTTCTCTATAATTTACTACCAGAGTGATTTCATTCTTTTTTAAATGCTTTGGAAGAGTGGTGTATTCTTTTGATTATATACTCTTCATTTACTCATTCAATTATTGCAACCTGACTTCTGCTTAGTCAGTTTACTGAGTGTATTTTTATAAGTTTATTTGAAACTTGCAATGATCAATATTAGAAGCTCTTATCAATCCTCAAGTTTCTGGACTCAATTCTGAATTTTACCTCTAACAGCCATGTTTATACTTCTATTCTCTATTGGTCTCAGGTGTAATTTATTATTTTATACTTTTTTCTTTTTCTTTTTTTCTTTTGTTTTTGGGCCACACCCCGTGATGCTCAGGGGTTACTAATGGCTATGCATTCAGAAATTGCTCCTAGTTTGGGGTACCATATGGAACGCTGGGGGATCAAAATGCAGTCTTTTATACATGGGTCAGCCACATGCATTGCAAATACCCTACCACTGTGCCACTGCTCAGGCCCCATTTTATACCTTTTTCTTATGGTTTTTATTTGCCTCTGGCTCATTTTAACACCCAATTCAGGTGCTCATTTTGCCCAATTTTCAAATTTATTTGGAACACATGCTACTTTACCTTTATTCCTTATGTTATATCACAATCACATGTGTTTACAATATGTCAATTTTACTTTCAGTATAGCTATCATATTCACATCAATCTAAACTTCTACATATTTAAGATAGTATTTATACCTGTTGTGTCTATGATAACTCTATTCCAACATAATGTGCACAAAATTCAGATTTTTCAATTCTTTTTGTCACCTATATTTTTAGTCATATTCCTTAAGGTTACTGACATTCAAAGCAGTCATTAAATTCCTCATATTTTTTCAGCCACACCCAGTGATGCTCAGGGATTACTCCTGGTTATGTGCTCAGAAATCGCTCATGGCTTGGGGGACCATATGGGACACCAGGATCGAATGGTGGTCCATCCTAGGCTAGGGCATGCAAGGCAGACATCTTATGGCTTGCACCATTGCTCTGGTTCCAAAGTCCTCATATTTTAAAGAGGGTTTTAAATCTCATCAACCACATCCAGTTGATCAAATCACATTTGCTTTGATGATGATTTGTTCATCACCCTCAGTTTTCACAAATTGATCAAAATGAAAATTGTAAGTGGTCAACTATGCTAAAATACTTAGGACACCTATCTTTCAGTACGATGCTTAAGCAAGTCATACAAGTCATTTCATATAAGGTTTTTATTTATCAATTTCCAAATTGATGCCTCTAGAGTATGACTTGATAATGTTCTACCATTCTTTTCCCTTCCCTTCCCACTCTGAGTCAGTAGGCCCAAGCATGTCTAAGTGCTGGTTCTCCTTTTTCAACTTAGTCCAGAATATATTATTTTACTGGCTCTTCTACTTTATAAGTATCTTACAGGTCAGACTATCCCAGTTTCAAAAGCAGAACAGCACATGTAGAGCCTTTTAGCAATCTATTCTCAATTCATTATTTTGAGTAATTTTTTTCAACTAGAACTGTAAGATAAAAAAGTTTAAAAAATGTGAAAATTGTGCAGTAAATTTCCCACTAAATTTTCTCATTTGACTAGATATTTTTAACTCTGTGGTCTCTGTTTTTAATTAAATTTTAAAGTGAAGAAAGGTAGTTTGATTGAATGTAATGTGCTTAGAAAAATGTCAGAATAGGGGTGGGGATGATATGGGAGGAAACTTGGGAATGTTGGTGGAAGAAAGTTGACATTGGTAGTGGGAATAGTGCTAAATCCACCACTATGTATCTAAAACTCAACTATGAATAACTTTATAAAATAATAAAATAAATGAGCTGAAAATTTAAAAAATTATAGAAGAGGAAAGAGAAAATGTGTTCAAGAGAGAACGCAGGTTTCTCCAGAAAGAAAATAAGTAAAGAAGCAAAGGCAAGCAAGCAAGATATGTATTCAAGGATGAACATAACCTTGAAAAGAAAGACTGTTTTTTTCCCTGCCAGTCCATGTAGAAAGCTTTTGACAAAGAGTTTGGATTGCAGTTAGGATGGAGAAGGGTCCACTATGAAAATACGAGTTGGAACTGATCACTCTCAACAAAAATGGAGTGCTGGAGGGGGATAAAGTGATATACATGGTATCTCTTTACTTACTTAGTTTCAAGGGGGGGTCAAAAAAAAAGAAAAAAGAAGATAGAAAGATGAGAGAGAAAGATGAAATGTCTGCCCAAAGGCAGGAATGGGGAGAGTGGGAGGGATATTAAAGACACTGGTGATAGGAAAGGAGCACTGGTGTATAGAGGTGTACATTGTTTGACTGAAACTCAACCATGAACTATTTTGTAACCACAGTGCTTAAATAAAGTAATTAGTACTGTTAATAAAATTTTTAAAAAAAATAAAAGAAATTAGTTTTGACAGGCTCAGGGAGCATATGGAATGCTGGGGATAGAACTTGAATTGGATTCATGCAAGGCAAATACCCTACCTGTTGTAAATGGTTATGCACCTTACTCACTCTAGCCCCTAGATTCTACTCTTGTTTACATTAACAAAAAGAAAAACAATGATGTTAAACAGGCGAAAATTTCATGAATTCTGTGTGCTCAAACTATTTGAATAAGGGGACCAGATAGAAAGCATGGAGGTAAGACATTTGCCTTTCATGCAGAAGATTCGAATCCTGGCATCCCATATGGTCCCCTAAACCTGCCAAGAGTGATTTCTGAGCGTGGAGCCAGGATTAGCCCCTGAGC